>NC_088869.1:55790968-55863627 GCF_032884065.1 Artemia franciscana | reverse complement strand
CTTATCCCCGCTGAAGCTCTCATCATTAAACTGAAGCCACGCTTTTATTCTATATCTTCCTGTTTGCTGAGTTCGCCAACCTGTGTGGATCTAACAGTTGGGGCTGTCAAATTTATTACTGAGGGTGAGCAGTTTCATCATTGAAATAGAGTAAAATTCAGTGTTCAATAAGGTGAAACGCGTAAAAAAAATAAGAAGAAAAATACGTACCGGCTTATGGACTCAATTATTTAAGTTACTAAAGATAAATCTATTGATCGGATGAGATTTCTAACCATTAAAACCTATTTTTTTTTTTTTTTGCTTATACTAAACCCGCTATCTTGTAAATAATCAATTCGTACATTCCTTTTTGGAAGAAACAGGCTTGGGTCACTTAGGTGGCGTTCTCTATAAATGCTCTAAAACATTTATGATTAGAGCTATAATTGTAAAGTTATTGTAAAGCGATCAAGCACGCATACCCGACTTTATATATATATATAAGAAAAATTCTAGACAAAAAACTAAACCGTCTGCTTATTAGCTTTTTGATAGCCCTCTCAACTAGCCCTTTTTCATTCAAAAGGTAGCTCTGGCCTTTGGGCCTCAAAAATTCCACTCGCTTTGCTCGGGCTTTCGGCCTTCTTGAATGAATTGGAGTCAATTTTTGTAAATTCTATGATTTTTTTCTTTCTACTTTGTTGAATACAAAATCTGACCAGTCCATGTTGCTTGTAGTGTTAGTTAGATGATTAATGGTCACTTCATTTGAAGTGGACAACATTAATAATTTCTTATTACGCACAGTTTCAATTGATAAGATATAATAATAAAGTATTATAGACAAGCTTAAACAATGACCTTAATTTCAAAATATAATTTAATTCCCTATAAATCACTCTAATAAGTCTAGCATGTTCAAGTTCGGATATAGAAAACATACTATATTTCCATAGTACGCGTTGATTAATTTCACACACCTTCTTGTTTACCTTCCCCAGATCTCTCATGTGGAGTTGAGTTGACTCTGGCCAAGCTCATAGAATGATGCCAATTACACGTATGAATTCAATGTTGGATATGCATCCAGTTCTATTTCCCAATAACGATTATTCTATTGTCGATTCAGTTTTATTGTGAACAATAACGCAAAATCTCAAAAGTTTTAGCAGTGGAGGTAATCAAACTTTTTTCCATTAGAATTTCTTTTAGAACCCTTTTTTTTCTATGGTTGGACCTCATCCCTGAAATGAATTGCCTCCTTCTTGAAATGACATTTTTGTTGCGTCTTAACGCCTGGGCCAAGAAATGTTTCTCTTTTTTATTTATTAAAATTTTTTTTCCAGATGGTTCATCTCGAAATGGTCTCTGTTCAATGTACCTGAATCAAGCTACTATTGGAACAACCGTAAACGCCTTCTTCAGGAGGTTTGTGTCTATAATATTTATTGTGTTCTACTATAAAGTTTCATGTCATCGGTATTTTGAGAAATCCAACTTTTATCTTTATATTTTATGCTGTCAATTGATCAAGCAAAACCGTATCTATTAAGTCAAACCTGTAGACAAGGGAGGGGAGGTTGTCTTCCATGGAAATCGTCCAAGGACTATTCTTACTACAATCATGGTAATTCTAAGAAGTGAACATCAATGAATGCAAAAATGTGAATTCATTGGTTTAGTGATGAGCTTTGTCTCAATTTTGGAGCACAATTTTTGGCATATGCTTCTCTGAACGTATATTGCAGTTTCTTAGTGTCAAACATTTGCAAATAGACTGTTTCGGTTCCTTGGTTAAACTTTAAAACAAGTCTTGAGCCAATATTCTTGGTAATCAGTAAAACTTTGAGCTAAAGTTATTCTTTTATGGAATAATATAAACTTTGGCTTTTAATGGGTTCAAGTTCGATTTTATTGCTTTTACTGGAGGATTTGAACAGCTTTTTGATGTACTTTATGTTTTTTCTTCTTGTACTTTTAAGTGAGACTGAATAGTATAGAGAAGATACCATGACTTAAGTGCTACGTGGACCTTCGATAAGCCATCTCCATCATCGGTCTCGTCTTTCTGGTCGTACTTTTGCTCAGTTTTTGATACTCATTTCTCGCTATTGGTTTGCTCCCTCTGTCTCTTTCTTTTTCCCCTGTGAGTCTTTTATATATATATATATATATATATATATATATATATATATATATATATATATATATATATATATATATATATATATATATATATAGATATATATATATATATATAATAGAATATATATTCTTACGCTAGATTCTTACTCCATGACAAGTAAGATTAAAAATTATTTACCACTTTACGCTCTTGCTATAAAGACGAATGTTAAAAAAAGACGAATATCTGTGTTTACACGGAAAACTCCTACGTATTTTCGAATTTGTTTATTCGGAGGGTGTATTTTCTATTACGGATCGTTTATTCGGAGGGTGTATATCGGATCGTATATTCTATTATGCTAGATTACGCTTATTATATATATGTATTTTATATATATATATATATATATATATATATATATATATATATATATATATATATATATATATATATATATATATATATATATATATATATATATACACATAATGTATCACTCAATATCTAGGGTGCAAAAATCTAGCCGCCTAAATCCGTTGGGATCATGGGATCAATACTAGCTGAAAAGCAATCCTTTTTGGAAAATTCAGGAAGTTCATTATAACAGTGATTGATTTCTTGTGGGTTGATGCAAAATTTTGCAGACCCAGAATCTCTGAATGAGCAATCGATAAATTTTGAAATTTCTATAAAGCCTTTCACGCTTGATAGTAGCTTGAATCTTTTATCTCTATCATGCATTTTTTATTTTCTTTATATTTTTTTTTTGCATTTTTTATTTTGCATTTTTTTATTTCTTTATAGTGTGCATATGATAATTGCGATGACCTTAAACGATGAAAATAATGGCTACATACTTTTTGTGTTACCCACCTAATGTTTGATTTGTTTAAGTGTGAAAGGTTACACGTAACGTAACTTCGCCAGTTAGCATGGCCTATTACGTACGTAATGTGAAAGTTATTTTACGGAGAAAATTTCTTCCGTAACAAATGTTATGTAAAGTAGGCTCAAACTCAACTTAGAATTTCAGTTTATTAAAGTTTATGTTGCTTTATGTAAAAGTCAATATAGCAGCAACAAAATTGAATTTCTTGATGAACAAGTAATTAACTGTGAAGACAATATTTTATAAACTTTACCCTGAAAGCCTTTCATGCTTTATGCTAGCTTCAATCTCTATCTCTATTACACATTCAAATTTTTGAACAGTTAATTTGTGATGATTTAGACAATGATTGGGGTGATTTTATAAAACTTGTATAAAATTGAAAGGTTGTACTTATTGTAACACTTGACAGAGAAAATTACGTACTTAGTGTAGAAGCAACTTAAAACACCGAATAGAAACGATTCTTACTCTTAACTGACTAGAGCTAGCTAAAAAATTTTATATAAAAAAACACAATAAATATTTTTTTTTCTTGTTTTTTAGTGAGCCTCGATTTCATTTGCCAGAAAATCCAACTGTACCAATTATAATGGTAGGACCGGGTACAGGCATCGCACCATTCAGGTCTTTCTGGATGCATCGGGCAGAACTGATGAAAGGTAATTTTATATAATCTAACAGCTATGATCGAATATCGAGAGCCTTGAGAAAATCAGAAGAACTTCAGGAATGGTTTCAGAAAGAGGCTGTGAAATGTCGAAATCCAAAAAAAAGCAACCAAAAATATGTTTGTTTTTTTTCATCTTATTTTTGGAAATCATTTTTCCTTATTTATTATTATATTGTTTTTCTTAATACTTTTTGACCTTTCCCATTGTCTTTATGAATTACTTGTGAAAAAATCTCGTGTCCGTTGTTGGCTAATATTGCTTCTTTTTTTTCGATTTACTTGCCTTGAAGAAGTTGTCAGCCTTTGGCTCGGTGTCAGTTTATGAATTATATACTAATGTTATTTCTTACTTTTTTCAAGAATAGTCTAATTAAATAGTTTTAGTTAATAACCATAGGCTATTCCCCAGCTTTATTAAGATGTTAAGTCAGAGAAACTGTACAATATCTCCTATTAGATTGGTCCAGACTTAGCAGACAAAATGTAGCCTATTATTATAATTATTAATTCTTTTTCATCCAATCCTAATTGTTTTGGCTTAACTGTAATATTCTAAGTTTGGGCCAAAGCCTCACACCTCATATTGGCCCAAAGTCCCCCTTCCGGATAAATTAAAAACGGGGGCCAAAAATATGTGTCTTATTATGAAAATTTCTAATCTTAAAAATCTTTATGATACTCACTTTTTTTTATTTCACCATTTTGAGTACTTTTCGACCTTTTCAACTATCTTTGTAGATTACTTGGGATAAGAGCTGGTATTCATTGTTGACTAATATTGTTACTTTTGATCTGATTCATTTCGCTCTGTGTCAATTTGTAATAATGCTAACACATAAATAGTGGCAAATCCAATTGTAATTTTAGTTGAACAACATCTGGGCCCAGCCATTTTCTTTGGAGGGTATAGGACCCCAGAACTGAATCTTTACCGAAATGAGAAGCAGAAATATCATAGGATCTTGGAGCTTCCTCCTGTTAACTTTTCACGCTTCTCCCGAGAAGTTGTTATTGAAAAAGTAAGTGCTGTCTTGACATTTTTTATGTTTTCTCTTTTTCTGGCATTCTTTTCTTATATTGTGAGCACATAATCTTAGCACAGGTACATTCACAGAAATTATATTTACTTTGAGATGAATAAGAAAAAAAAGAGTGAACATAAAATCTTTCATAGGGCGTTCTCGAAGATCTCTTGCTCAAGCTTTTGCCTGTTTAGAACTCTACTTAATGTTACTTTCTTTTTATGTCTTGCTTTTCTTGGGGTACCAAGTATATTGATTGCTTAGCAAATTTTGATGATTGCTTGGCGTGATTGCTTAGCAAAGTTTTCAACGCATAACTTTCAAGCATATCCCTTTACCCTACAAGCTTGTGTGATAATATATAGAGCCAAATCAAATTGAATAATTAGATGTAATTCAAACAAAAGTTTTTTGCAAAAAGTATGTGAAATAATTTTTATTTTCGTAAATTCAAATAATTTTATCTGAAAAAAAAAATTAAGGGTCAGCTCGGGAAATAGCAAAAAAAAAATGATATTTGATTTGTAGGAGTCACACTTTGAAAAAAACTTTAGTAGTCAGTTTGAGTTTTGTTTTTGAAGGCACGTGCATTTCTAATGAGAAGAGTTGTCGTTACTAGTTTCGACTCTTCTTTTGTTTATCTGCTGTTTCAAACAGTTCGTGGTAACGAACTGTAGTAAGGAGCGATCCGGCTCAATAGTAACCAAAACTCTAAAAAATTGAATTTTGATATCAATAGCTACATCAAAAGAATCGCATTTTAATGCTGATATTAAATATATAGGTTTCATCAAGTTTAGTCTTACCCATCAAAAGTTACGAGCCTGAGAAAATTTGCCTTATTTAGAAAAATAGGAAGAAACACCCCCTAAAAGTCGTAGGATCTTAACGAAAATGAGACCATCAGATTCACCGTATCAGAGAACCCTACTGTAGAAGTTTCAAGCTCCTATCTACAAAAATGTGGAATTTTGTATTTTTTGCCAGAAGACAAATCACGGGTGCGTGTTTATCTGTTTTTTTTTTGTTTTTTTTTCTTTTCCCCAGGGGTCATCGTATCGACCAAGTGGTCCTAGAATGTCGCAAGATGGCTCATTCTAACGGAAATGAAAAGTTCTAGTCCCCTTTTTAAGTGACCAAAAAAATTGGAGGGCATCTAGGCTCCCTCCCACGCTCATTTTTTTCCCAAAGTCAACGGATCAAAATTTTGAGATAGCCATTTTGTTCAACATAGTCGAAAATCATAATAACTATGTCTTTGGGGATGAATTACTCCCCCACAGTCCCTGGGGGAGGGGCTGCAAGTTACAAACTTCGACCAGTGTTTACATATAACAATGGTTATTGGGAAGTGTACAGACGTTTTCAGGGGGATTTTTTGGGTTTTGGGGGTAGGGTTGAGGGGAGGGGGCTATGTGGGAGGATCTTTCCTTGGAGAAATATGTCATGGGGAAGAAAAATTCAATGAAAAGGGCGCAGGGCGCAGGACGAATCTGGTCACGTTCAGAGCTTAGTTGCAGTTTGACTCTTTGCCACAATTCTACTTTTTAAAACAATTAAAAACTTTAGCGCAAAGAGCGAGGGATTGCGGAGGGGACAACCCATTTCATATACGAAGTAATTTCTGTCCGTTTTAAGTTTTAATGTCGCTACTTACTTTCAGTTAAAAAAACTAGTTTTTTTTTTAATTTAATTTCACTTAAAATCAAATTGAATGTAGACGGAACCGTGTTTGGATTTGTTTATATTTTTTTTAGGACGCAGTTGGAGACCAAATGGCCCGTCGTCTTTATGAATACTTAAATATTCATGGCGGTCATATTTATGTATGTGGAGAATTTTACATGGCCAATGATGTCAAATCGTTTGCAGTGTCATTATTTCAAAAATATGGAAATATCAACGAGGATGAAGCTGCATCGGCTGTAGAAAACCTCATTGTAAGTTTCAGTATCAGGTACAATTTAAATATTCTCTTTCATAAAGCATAAAATCACGTTTCATACTGCCTTTTGTGCATGAGTGAGCATGAGAAGTTGCTTTAGCTTTTATTGCCACCTTCTTGCCATTCCCCGTGCATCAGTAATAGGGGCTTGCAATCAAAATCTGCTTTATAATTTAAATGTTTCTAATAGAATCTGAACTGTTGAAAATAGTATTCAAACACTTCTATCACGTCAGTTTTCTTGGAAATGATATTTTTTAGCTTAATTTTGCGTGAGGATAGGCTGGTTATTAAAGACTAGAGCTGTTTTGATGCTGTGAGTTGGTTTAGAGTCTCCATTCAGTCATAAGTTCGTACCTCCATCCTTGAAAGGAAAACCTTGCCTCATATTGATGCTGAATTAGATTTTTCATGAACTTGCTTATCTAAAATGGGCACTACAAACATGGCTTCAGTGTGAAATTGAGGAGTTGCATCCCCTAAAAACAATAATAACCTAGTAAACGATACAGCTTTGCACTAAATTTGATAGTTTCCCTGTTTGTACAGCACCTAAGTTTTGACGGAATATGGCTGTTTTTTTATTGAGAGTGTATTATATTACTATTTATACATTTTTTGTGAGTGTGGGACGGTGCTCTAGATCCCCAGTTCTAGGATAAGGTCCTAGATCCCAAGACTAGAATTTTTCAGGATTCAAGACAAACTATTTGTCAAGATGGCATCCAGAGTTTTTGACTTTCAGTGTATCTTTATAAATCGTAAAATGTTAATATTCATGAGCTTGCTTAATGAGAACAGCAATTAGAAGCATGGTTTTGGGGTGGGCTTGACAGTTTGCATCCCTTGAGAAAATAATAGCCTAATAAATCACACATCATTGTACTGAATTCGAAAAATGGAGTATTTATGTGGGTTAAGGTTGTTTTGTTAGACATTTGGGCTGAATAACTACTTCCTAGCTGTTGTTATTTATTTTTGTTGTCCCTACATTGCAGTGTAATATCTGTGGGTGTGAATGTCTAACGAGTTGGAGCCAATATGATTTGGATAGTTTTTACGAAATGTCAGCTCTTGTTGATAAGAACGCAGTGCCAAGTGCTAAAAAAAATATATAATGATATGTAGCCACTGGATTTGTAACAAGAAATAACCAAAAAAATGTGACTTAAATATTAAAAATTACGTAACTATAATAATATTGTAGTCATTAATTTTTCAGTAGCTATTTTGACTAATTTTATACTTAAATTTTTTGTTATATCTTCTCCCTATTGGAACAGATACTCAAACAAACAAAAATACTGAAGTTAATTTTACCCCGTCATTTGGTTCATCAAAGTTGATATAATAATGTCTCTTATTCTTTTATTTTCTAAGTCGCTTTGATCAAATCACTTTTGCCTCTGAACATTTCAAGGCACAACAATATTTAAATCTGAAACTGTAAAAATTAAAGGATCATCACATCCAGTTCACTCTCATGCAATTCATTGATTGACTCATTTATTGGGTAAAATAGACTTTGCAGTTTTCCAAGGGCCAAGATTGGCTCTTTTTTGATTAAACCCCTCCCGTTTGAATATATATATATATATATAAATATAGGTGTTATTCCAAAAGCAAAAAACTCGGCTCCTTGAAATGTTTATCGAAACATGTTTTCATTTTAGTATTAAATTTGTAGGTGTGGACTAAGACATGTTTCTAAATGAATTTAAAATAAAATGCATTCAAACAATTTAACTAACTACTATCCTATAGGAACAATCCTACTAGAAACTTAGTTGGTGATTTTAGTATAAAAGTAATGTATCTTTGATATATAATAAAATTTACTTAAACAATCTGTCCTTTCGGCAAGGTTGTTATTTGAAATGCAAGTTATTAAATTATTAGAAATAATAATTTATTTATAACCCAAATCATATGCAAAAATGACAGTTGCGAAGTATTACAAAATAAGAAGATAATACACTACAATAAATTTTACATATAAACTTAAAATTCCGCAATAGCAGAGTAAACAAAGGAAAGAAAAAACAATCGAGATATCTTAACTCTAAAAATGAAACTTGGGGTTATATATGTAAGTACGCGTGTGTGGATTAATTAGTTACAAGGTCTTCTTTTTGTTACTCTTATTCATTTACTTGTGTAATTTTTTCCCATCCGATATCAAATGATTAACTTTTTTCTGTAGCTACACTTGCCTTTTTACCTCTTCGTTATGTTATATGCATTATTATGTAGGTATGCACTATTGAATGAAGCACTTTTAACAAAAGAGCTTTTTGTTTTCCACCCAACAGGTATCTTGTTGCCAGGTAAAAGAAAGGGTAATAATATCTATTTTTATGATGTTTGAGTATAGAATTACTGTGTTTCTAATTAATTGTGTACTGTTCTAGAATAGCGGTCGCTACCATGAGACTATTTTTGGCATTACTGTTGGTGCACGAAAAACCAACTTGGACTATAAAAGAAAAGCTCGTTTAATGAAGGATTACTCTTTTCGTTAGTCAACTCTTAGTTAAATGTGTTCAAATATTTGTTTGATTTAAATTAGTTTGACTGTTGAAAGTGATGTTGTTCACAAACATTTGGAATTTATTGGTTTTAACTGCATTATAAATCTTTGACCTTAATAAACATATAAGACTTCTCATAAGTGTTCCAACTTTTCGTGTATTACGCGTTGGTGATTCAACAGATTAAATCTGATTTCGCTTTGCCAAAAATGCTACAGATGTTAGATGGGATTTAGATGAGCGCCTTCCGTTATTTAAGAATAACTATTGTCTGGTCATAGCCTGTTTTAGATATCTGTTGATGCACCATTCTGGTAACTTAAATTTGCTGTTACCATTTAAAATTTAGTCTCGCTACTGGATCTTTTACTTTTTGTAAGTAGAGTAAATGCGTACAAGGTGTCCCTTTCTGTAGCTCTTGCATTAAACTTTGATTTTGTTTCGGATCAACGCTGCAGCCTTTTTTTTTCAGTTCTGTGGTCTGTAACAGTTCATGTCAACCTTGTATTTTCAACCGACTTTCAGAAAGCATTTGACCTCATAACTAATTTTCTTGCGGCCACGATCATAAAAGTTATGGGTGTCAGCAAACGTTCTCTAGCTCAACTTCTGTTTTTTTTTTTTTTTTTTTTTTTTTTTTTTTTTTTTTTTTTTTTTTTTTTTTTTTTTTTTTTTTTTAAGTGAATGCAGTGCATACACCCATTGATTCAAGGGGATATTACCTCAGAATGACTAACATAACCTGCTAATCCCTTCAAGGAGCCGAACTTGCCGGTTCTATCTTTATATGCCTGATCAAGTTTGTGCTAGCATATCTTGATGAACGATTCAAAAATGGAGATGAACTCTGTTTTATTTTTAATTGCCCCTCGGCTGAGACCTATCAGTCACTGCTGCAACACACCTCCCTTGGACTTGATATGGGATGTTCAATTTCTTTTGTTGTTAAATTTTTTTATTCCACATTTCCTACTTCATGGTTCATCCGGCTGTGGTATGGCCAAGAGGGAAACTGGGCCAGTAAATCACCGAAATATGAAGCATTGTCAAGTTTTCATATGTTTATGTTTGTTTTCCTTAAGCCCAGTCTACTGTGAGACTTCACTGATATCAATGTTAACGAGAAGTAAGTTGAGCCAATTAAAATTTTTCATGTAGAATTTTTCAGCCAATTAAATAATTCTACAAAAATTCGGAATAATTCAAATTAGCGTTAGTTAAGTCTAGGCATTAGTAAAATGTCACTATGAATTGATCCTTAATTGTACGCTACTTCGTAACACCATCCTGTTTCTGGGTTAAATAACTGCATATACAAGTCCAGTTGGCACTATGTTTGTTTACATTTCATAGTGTATATAACACATATTCCAACTTCGATAAAAATAATAAAAAAAAACTTTGCTATTCAAACACAGCAAGCCTTAACTTTGTTTGGATATTTACCCGAAATCTAATTTATTGAAATAATTTAGATAATTAGTCCTGAATCCAAATGTTTTGCTACAGTTCGGAATTTAAACCCTAATTTATTCATCAGATATTTTCTCGGTTGCGACATCAACCTCATTCATCCTCAGAATAATGACTTTTTGGAGCTACTAATTGCTTACGGAGCAAACCCTGATTCACGTGACAGAGGTGGTTTAACTCCTTTGATGAAGGCCTGTAGAAACCCAAAGGTAAGAGGTACTCATAGAACTTAAAAAAGGGGGGGATGCTGTTAAGGAATTCATGCTACCTAGGCTAGAAAAAAAACAATAAAAAGTCTACCAAAAACGGAGAAGATTATCTAAAATTGCTCTAAAATATATTTCTCTTAATATTTAAAGCATTTAAAGCATTTGACCACATAACTAATTTTCTTGCGGCCACGATCATGAAAGTTATGAGTGTCAGAAAACGTTCTCTAGCTCAACTTCTGAGTAGTATCTCTTGGGGAATTATTATTTTTTTAGTTTTTCTTATTCTTGGGGGTGGGGGGGGGGGGGGTTGTGAGTGGGTTATAGGTCTGGAGGGAGGAGCGGGTTGAAGGGGTTGGGGTGGATAGAGTTGTATTTTGATGGTCGTTTCTACCCTGGGGGTTTTTGAGAGCAGGTGATTGTCTTTTGTTTCTTTTTTATTATTGTTATTTTAATGAGTCCAGGATGCTTCTAGAAACATTTATGTAGTTTTTATTATTATTATTTTTTTTTAATTTAGGATGCCTTTAGGAATGTTTATATAGTTAAGTGCTACGCGTAAGCAAAATCTAAATTTTCCCGAGCATAGTGAATTATATTTTTGTTTATTATGCTAATAAAAGTCAAAAAAGTCGAAGTCACACATTTACTTTCTATTAGACAAATCATTTACTTTCTATTACACAAATCCCCTAAAAAACAACAATGTTTTAAAAACCGCCCCGCTTCGCAAAAAAAGCAAACCCAAATTTTATGACAGGCAAAAAAAGGTAAAGATATCAGCTTTTTCTCCACTGTGCCAAAGAAAGACTCAAAAAAATATTTTGAACAGTAAAAGTTGTTTAAAGATTAAATTTGTTCCGCCTTATTGTGACAGAACAATCCTGAAATACCATTTCGATAGCCTAAAGAAGTTAGGATTTTAAACTTCCCCTCTTTGTTGTTAAGAAATGAAGATTTTTGCCTCCCAGTTGCCTTTTGTGGTAATACGGACAGTTTCCTTTGAAAAATCAAAATTCAATTAAATACTTTAAGGCAGTATACGTCATCATTAAAATCTGATAGAGACCACACAAAGTAACTGATACTTTGTTTCAGACTTGTCTGCAAAAAGAAATAGTATTAACAATTAAAAACTTAAAAATAACTGAACTGTTGAAAACCAATTACAATAAAAAATACCTTTCATACCAACGCCAACCCGAACAAGCAGTCCCAGCCCCAAATCCATCACTACGTAAGGGTGGGTGCGCCCCCACCTGGATCCACCAGTGGCTGCAGAGCACCATCTGGGAGGGGATAAATTTGTCGTTTTGTTAAATTTTTTCGTTGAAAATATCCCTAAAAAGATATTTTAATAAGACACTTTTTAGAAACATGTTTTTCAAATCTAAGGGACGCAGGCAAACCCCACCTCCCAAAATTGACGTCACTGATAATTTAACATGTCTAACATTACTCTATGCAAACGTTTTCATTTTGAATAAAGAAAGAAAACTAAAACAGCTTTTTGTTTATAATGTAGCAAAATAAACAAATAAATCAAATGTTGTAGGAAAAAGTGCTTCGTGTGAAACCCTTGGCACCTTTTACCTTTCCATGTTTATCTGGTGAAAACTTTTCTGTATCAGAATGGAGAAAACGAAAGCCACCTACATCTTTGGGGCACCAACAATCATCAAATTCACGAAAAATTTTGTCTACTGTCACAAGATCTAAACCCTGAAGAGATAAAAGTCTCGTATAAGAACTAATTATACAAATCGTAAATTCATAAGCAATTTATGATGTAAAAACACGTAGTTTTTTTGTTATTTCTAATTCTAAAAGTCAAAACTTAAAACGAGCATCAATTGGCATATGGAAGAGTAGGGGTCCCACCCAGAGAATCTTCTCTTGAGGCTAGTGTGAGGCAAAAATTGGAGCGCATCTAAACCCCGTCCCACGGCCCTTTTTTCTCAAAATCGCCTGACCAAATTTTGAAATAGCCATGTTGTTCAGCATAATTGAAAGACCGAATAACTTTGCCTTTGGAGATATCTTGCCCCCCCTCCACAGTCTCTGGGAAAACAATTAAGTTACAAAATTTGCCCTCTGTTTACATATATTCTTTATTATTGGGGAGTATGCCTACATTTGTTTTTTTTTTTTTGGGGGGGGGGCAAATTTCCTGCTGGTGGGATTTTCCACAGTGATGATTTTCCAAGGGGATGAAAATTTCCAGTGAGTGAATTTTTCAGGGCAAAGTTTAAACTAGGTAAAGAGTGAAAGCGACGGTTTTCAGGAAGCCTATCAGTAGTATAAAGGATCTAAGTGTGTATAAATGATCTAAAGCATTTACGATTGATCAAAAGAGTTTACAAGTTATCTAAAGAATGTACGAGTTATTTAAGGCGTTTATAAATGATCTAAAGCATTTTAAACTCATATATGGCATTTGTTAATGATCTAAAGCGTTTAAAGTGATCGAAAGCATTCATAAATGAACTAAAGTGTTTATAAGTGATCTAAAGGGCTTATAAGTGATCTTTAGCGTTTATAATCAATCTAAAATATTTATACAGGACATTTATAAGGCATTAATTAAAGCTAAGGCTTGTTGATTAAAGCTAAAGCATTTATGACCTTTCTAAATTGTTTATAACTATACTACAGCACTTTTAAACCGCATAAAATATTTACAAGTGAATTCTGATGGGAACATTTAATATGGGGTTTGATCCTTTTCATGACACTTAAAACTGATCTAAACCTTGTATAAGTGGTCTAGAGCGTTTATATTAATACTTTATATCACTTTTAAGTGCTTCGGATTACTTACAAGCGCTCTTTTAAACGCTTATAGCACTTTTAATCAATTGTAAATTTTTTTGGTCACTAATGAACACTATGGATCACTTACAACTCCTTAAAGAAAATTTTGATCACTTGAAACGTTTGGAACTGCCTATAAACAGTTTTGAATGCTTATAAAGGGTTTGAACACTAATACACGCTTAAGAATCATATAAACGCTCTAGATTGCTTATAAATTCTTTAAAACACTAACATGTATCTAAAGAGTAAGATCACTTATACACACCTTAGATTACTTACAAACACCAAAAGTCTCTTTAAACAATTTTGATCACTTGTTAACGCAAATGCTTTATTACGATTATAAGCATTTTTGATCAATTGTGACCATTTTAGAACGCTCATGAACACTTTAGATTACTTATAAGCGCTTTAGATCACTTATAAATACTCCAGATTACTTATAAATGCTTGCTTTAGAACGATTATAAGCATCTTAGATCATCTGTAGCCGCTTCAGATCGCTAATGATTCATACATTAGTTCATGAGTTTAGATTCATACATTATCTCATTTCTTAAGGTTTTATAGAAAACAAATATGTCTTTTCCAGTTTCCAACCACAGATCACTGTTCAAAATTCCATTTACAGATCAATGTGATTTTCCTTCTAAACGCCTGTAAATTTCCGTTTTTCGGATCTACCTCTCGATATTTTTTTCATACTGATATGTTTTTTCATAGTACTATAAACGCTATTGACAACTTATGGACTTTATAGATCTCATGTGAAAATTTTTGATCACTTAAAAACGTTTTGCATATCCTCTAAATGATCTAGAACCCTTATAAAGACTTACGCTTACACCTATACAATCTTTATAAATGCTCTAGATCGCTTACAAGCTCTTTAAAACAAGATTTAAATGCTTATAAATGCTCTACATCATTTATAAATCCTTTTGAGGACTTACGAACACTTTACTTCCCTTATAAACGCTTTATATCAATTTTAAACTCGTTAGATCTGTTTCAAACACTTTAAGTCTCTTTTAAACACTTTACATCACTTCTTTGCTTACAAACTCATACAAAACACTTACAAACTCTTTAAAACAATCCCGAGATCAGTTCTAAACGCTTTAGACTACTTGTAAACGCCAAATCCACTTACATTTTTTCCGATTACTTGTAAGCGCTTTTGAAGATTTATAAATGCCTTAAAACGATTATAAGCACTTTTGATCAACTGTTAACGTTTTAGATCTCTAATAAACACTTTAGATCACTTATCAAGGCTTATAAAATGCTTTTGATTATTCAGATAACGCATAAAAGTTTATATCATTTTTGAACGCTTAAGAACACTTTTAAATGGTTTAAAACAATTATAAACGCTTACACTTTAAATTCTCTTATACATTCTTAAAATTTCTTATAAACACTTTAGATCACTAATAAACGCTTTAGAGCACTTATAAACGGTTGAAATCACAAGTAAACTCCTTATCACAAATAATAATATTAGATTTCATGCTTCTAATCACTTATAAACTTTTGAACCACTTAGTATACTTTAGATCATTTATAAGTGCTTGTATCGCTTATAAATGCTATAGACCATCTATAAACGTTTTAAATGCTTATAGATGCTATACATCATTTATAAATCCTTTTGAGGACTTAAAAACACTTATATCCCTTATAAACGCTTTATATTACTTTTAAACTTGTTATATCTGTTTCAAACACTTTAAGTCACTTTTAAATACTTTAAATCACTTCTTTGCTTTAGATCATTTATAAACACTTCAGACCACCTGTAAACGCATTAGATCAGTTTTAAAGGTCATGAAAAGGATCAATCTTCGGCGAATACAATGTTAATTTTTCCTTCTGAAGGCATTAGTAACTTCTTTAGATCACTTAAAAGTGCTCTAGAATAGTTATGAATGATTTATAATTTATAAACGTTTTAGATCTTTAATAAGGGCTTTAGATCATAAATAAATTCTTCAGATCACTCATAAACGCTTTAGAAAACTTTTTTGCTTTAGATCATTTATAAATACTTTAGATCCATTATAAATGGTTTAGATCAGTTTTAAATGTCATGAAATGGATCAAACTCTCATGAGCCGAATGTTAACGTTTCCTTTCTTAAAGTACGTGTAAACGCTTTAGATCACTTAAAAGCGGTTTAAAATATTTGTAAACCATTTAGAACGGTTGTAGATGCTTTAGATTTCCTAAAAACACTTTAGATTACTAATAAACTCTTTAGTTCACATATAAAGGCTTAAAAATAACTCTTAAACTTCGAATTGAGATCCAATCGCCATGAAGTGGCCATGGTTAATGGGAAAAAAAAAAACAAAAACAAGATAGATAGCCTGAGTCAGAGGCAAAGCTGGCATAAGTGTTTTTCTAATGATGTTATTTTCACTTTTTGATAGATAGTCTTTCATCCATCAATCCCAGGGCAGAAACAAGTGCTTTCAGATCTAAGCATATATAAGGAACTTAAAGCGTTTTTAAGTTTTCGAAAGTGTTTTTAGGTTATCTAAAGCATTTATAAGTGATCGAAATCATTTACAAGCGATCTAAATTAGTTAGAAGTGATCTGAGGTGTTTAAAATAATCTGAAGAGTTTACACGCAATCTAACGCGGTTATAAGCGATTGAAAGAATTAATAAGTGATCTAAAGCGTATATAAAAAATTTAAAGCGTTTGTAAGTGATCAAAAAATTTACAACTATTCTAAAGCATTAACGTGTGCTCTATATTGCTTATAAGCGATTCAAAGTGTTTATAGGTGATATGAAGTGTATATAAGAGATCTAACGCTTTATATCATTTGCAAATGCTTTAGAATAACCTACGTATGTGAAAAAAGTGAGATGTGAAGAAGTTTATACGAAATTTAAAGTGCTTGTATACGATCTAAAGCGTTTAGAAGTAATTATAAAGCGTTTTTAATTGACTAGAATGTTTTTAAATAATCCAAAGCCTTCTTAAGCGATCAAAAGCATTTGCGAGTTATTTTGAATGATATAATGTGTCCATTAGTGATCAAAAACGTTAAAAAATGATCAAAAGTGCTTTTAATCGTTCTAAAGCATTTACAATTCTTCAAAAGCGTTTACAAGAGAGCTAAGTGTTTAAAGTATTTTTCGGCGTTTATAAATGACCTAAATCATTTATAAATGATCTAAAGCGATTATAAGTGATTTAAAGCGTATCAATAGTTTGAAGAGTTTAAACGCAATCTAATACGTTTTACGCTACCAAAAGCATTAGTAAGTGATTTAAATACTTTATAAAGGATCTAAAGTAAGATCTATGTAATAGATGGTACAAGTAAGATTTAAAGTTCGTGATTTAAAAATTTATAACTAATAAAAAGCATTAAAAAGTGTTCTGTAGCGTTTAAAAGTGATCTAAAGTGCTTACAAGTCAAACCCGGCTCAATAGTAACCGAAACTCTAAAAGATAGAATTTTGATACCAATAGTCACATCAAAAGAATCGCATTTTAATGCTGATTTTAAATATATAAGTTGCATCAAGATTAGTCCTACCCATCAACAGCCTTTTTTCAGTTCTGTGGTCTGTAGCATTTCATGTCAACCTTGTACTTTCTGTCGACTTTCAGATATCATTTGACCTCAAAACTAATTTTCTTGCGGCCACGATCATGAAAGTTATGAGTGTCAGCAAACGTTCTCTAGCTCAAGTTCTGTTTATTTAAAAAAAATTTAGTTGAAAAGCGAATGCAG
This sequence comes from Artemia franciscana, assembly GCF_032884065.1. Taxonomy (NCBI): domain Eukaryota; kingdom Metazoa; phylum Arthropoda; class Branchiopoda; order Anostraca; family Artemiidae; genus Artemia; species Artemia franciscana. Next base: position 55,846,200 of record NC_088869.1, on the reverse strand, counting down.
TGCATACATCCATTGATTAAAGCGGACATTACCTCAAAATTACTAACATAACCTGCTGATCCCTACTGATTCAAAAATGGAGATGAACTCTGTTTTATTTTTAAATATTAGTAGCTAATTAAATGATAGAAAAGCAGTTTAGTTATGACCTCCTAGACTCCTTCTTTTACGGTAACAAAGAATATAGACTGACTCTTAATAGCTCCCAATCAAATACCATCACGCTTTGTCCCTTAAAAGAAGCCATCGAGAATCCTTCCCCCTCCCCCCTCAGTGCCTTTTCTAGCTGCTTTGTCATAAAAAAAGCCGTTAGAGTTTTGCTTTTGCCTGAGTGTACGTTTACCAAATAAGTTGATAAGTTAGTAAAAGCTGGCAACGCATCAATCCAAACTCTTGCTGCAATCCACTGATTTGACTGCAATGGCAAGTGTCGAAGCTGCATATATAACCAATGAAAGACCGCACTCAAACACGTCTTGTCTTTTTCGTGTCTCATTCGCCCAGAAAGTCAGCTACTGAAGTGACTAAACTGCATATATTCAGACCTGTTTCGACTGTTTCATTCGATTCATTTAAAGATACAAAAAAAGAAAAAAAACATTACATTAAACCCCAACGAAGAGCAGAGCTAGTAACGTTGGGGCATAGACATAGTACAACATATAAAAGAAATACTACATCACGTCATAATAATCGCGAAAACGCTACAAAAAAAACCTCAGAACATAAAAGCAAAACAACTGAATAAATGCTGGGCAGGAGGGGCATGGGAGTTCATCCCAACAAGGGGACACAAAAGTAAACAGACACGTAAAGAAAAATATTATATATTTTAATATTCCATCATTAATGGTCACTAAACAAAATTGAGTATTTCCATTTTTACAGAAAATCTGGATGAATCAATTGAAGGTTTGGTATTCAGCTTCAATTTTTGGGAAATCAAATGTTTTTGGCACCTAATTGAAAACCTTGACCTTTCAGAACTTACAAAAAGAATTCGGCACGTTTTAAAACGCCGACAAGCTGAATAAGGGGCAAAATCAGTTGATTATTTCCTAGAAATAATTATGAGAATTTTATGTTTGAAAATGTTGTGTGGAAATATTAACTTCTCGTATATGTTAAAATTATGAAAAAAGATATCGCTTTGTTTTTGATGGATTTTCAAGTTTTGAAGGTTGATACAATAAATTCCCAAGTATTCTTACTGCCCTATTTTGAAGTGCCTGTGATGATTTTATGTGCGTTCGAAAGCTATTAAGATGAACAATGGAACAGTAGTTCATATAAGAAGCCATTATTCATATAAGAAGCCATTATTTTTAATATAGAAAATGGAAAAATATTTTTACATAACATGTCGACTGGATAATTTGATAAAGTTTTACGCTTTAATGATCAATATGATCTTGAAATGACAAAAAGGGAGCAAGAAAAACTCTCTTGCTCCTTTTATAGGGAGATACTACCGTACCCTCTGTTAGATTTATTGGATTCCACATGGTCTCTGAATAAGCAGACTGCTACCTAGCTGTGGACAGGGGTGGATCCAGGATTTTTCTTAGTGAGGGGTGCATAATAAGTAGCTTCAGTAAACTTGCGAACAAACAAACACGAGCAATATAAAGGGAACCTCGACAATTATGCGTTGTAAGTAGGTAGTATGGTCTTAATTTTAACCTAAAATCTGGTCTGGGTTAAAGTTCTAATAAATCTGTTGAAATTAAAATGATGGAAAATACTGATACAAAAATGGTAAGTTATGAAAACCTCCTCGCCATAAAAAAATAAAAAGCTGTTCATCATCTTTAAAAATAAATATGATATTTGATATTTTGTGCAAAATTTACCGCCTTTGCACTTCTGACCACTAGTGAGCTAAGCTTTGTATTGTCAAATATATTAGTCTTGAACCATCTTGTGGGGTTATTTATTCATTTTGACTATTTGTATAGGTCAACCCATGTAGCATGTCGCCTAACCTTATCGCATCACTTAGTAATTACGATAGTAATGAAGAGTAGGAAATCAGGATTGAGATACAACTTCTATATTCGTAAATATGTATTAAAGAATAGGTACTAGTTCGTTTAGGGTTGTAGCAAAAAAAAAGAACAAAGAGATTGAAACACATAGAATTCATTTGAAACGAGGGTTTTAACGATAGACAATAAAGCATTAACTTAAAACCCTCACCATTTTTTTCAACAGAGTTTTAATAAACAGTTTCAACTTGGACAGAATCTCAAAAATTTACTAATCAAAACTTGACTTCATAACAACGTAGCGTATCTTTCCACTTATAAAGCTTGATATATTTTGCTTAAATGATTCAAATCATGATTTTATAAGAAAAAGCCTATTACTTTATTTCCACTGCTGGGTCATTCCATGTCAAATCACCCAGTAAATAATTAATTTGAAACCCACCTCTTTAGATTTTGATGAAACTTGGCACAATTAGTGCATTTGCTATCCTATTGAGAAATACCAAATTTTATTTCTCTATCTCTTATAGTTTTTTTTCTAAAAATTCTTTAATTTTCTTAATTTAACGTGATTTTAGGCCTTGGATTTTGCATGTTGCAATGGAACTTGTAGCTTAAAAAATTAATATCTTGAAAACTATTTGAGATATCACCATGAAACTTTGCATAATATTTAATTAATATATTAAAAATAAAGAAAAAATACATTCACTAGCCTATCTTAACTCCAAAAAAAAAATAAAAAGATCATAATCAGAATTTTTTTTTTATTTGTAAACCATTGTCGGGATTTATTAAAATCGCAATATCTCAGGTCTCAGACCTGGTAGAGTGTTCATATTTTTTTTTTTTTTTTACAAACTTCTAGATACATAAGCTAACAGATAAACAAAAAAGATGTATGGCTTTTTCACATTATTATTCGATCTTTTTCAAAAATCATTCAATTCCTTTATTATCTACTATTTTCTCAGGTACGGATCTCTTTTCCGACCTGTCGGCATATATCCCATGTGTGGAACTCCTTTCCACCATGTCAGCCCTTAACTCTCCCAATTTGAACCCACGCCCACTTTTGTGGACCAGAACCAGAAAAAGAACTGAATAAAGCACTCTAAAACGGTGGGTTATATTCACTAAATCAAGGAAATAAACATCAAAGCATGTGACAGGAACTGACCTAGTTTGATCTGTCAGTTACTGCAAATACTCAGAATTTATAATATTAATGTAGTCATTTAGGAAGTGGGAATTTCACAGAATTTGAGAATTTAATTATGTATCTAACCTACTTTCAAAGTTTACAAAGGGGTCAGAACTAAGACATGACGAAAATTTATAAGAGACATTATAAGCACTAATATTTACACAACCTGTATGACTCATCTATCTTGTCTAAACAGGATCCTTTCATGTTGGTTCATGCTCCTACTCCTACCTCTACAGCTAACCACTGAACACTGCCTCAGTTTAAATCTTGCTTTGAGTGAGTGAAGACCTATAGTTCAAACTTCTTGTGCAGTGATTGTGATTTTTAATTTTATTTAAAAATGAAAAGTGAACCAAACAGTTACAGTATATAACTATGTGATTCCCATTAAATGTTTTTAATAAAACTATTTAGTTTTAAAGTAAAGATGCACCTTTTAATTTTGGAAATCAACAATAGTCAATTTTCTCTGACTCAGTGATTGTGTAAAACCAAGTGAGTAGGCTAGTTACAGGTTGTACCTATTTTTCTTCTTGGACTTTAAAATGGGGTAAGTGGAAATCAAAATGACAAATCCTCAAGCTTGTAGCATTGGACTATTTAAACAATCAGACTGTTTTCAGACAACTTATACACCTTCCAAAAAATTACAATCTGTATCAGAATTAACCGAGGAAGAAAAAGAATTAATTCAACTTAGATCTGGAATCGATTTAATTGAATTTAAAAATGTTTGTTCCCATCACAGCTACTACTTTCTGAATGTGTTTGAAAAATATCAAACAGTATGCATAGATCCATTAAAAAAACACAAAAAGCCAATAAAAAAGTCACTAAGAAATGTATCTTTAAGTTTTTCAAAACAATTGTGTGAAAAAAATATTTTTATTAAACCTGGACAAAAGATATGCCCTTCATGTCGAAACTTCTGCGAAGAAAAAACTAAAATCACTGAAAATGAATCTGATGACGAACTAATGATTGAATTGGATTCGTTTGAATCTAGAAATGTCTCCCTTTCACAAACAAATGTAGCCTTAGATGATTTGAGCTTAACTCCAATTAAACTTCATAATTTGCCATCACATAGTAAGGGATTGTATTACAAAAGAAAAGTTGAAAAAGTAACAAAAGAAGTAAAGAAAAAAATCTCCAAATCTCTAGATTATGACATCGAAATATCAGAAGATGAAAAAGAAGACGAAAGAAATTTTATCAAAAAAGCAGAAGATTTTGATAGGCTCGTGGGTCTTTTAAAAGAAAAACTTATGTCTGTTGGAAGATCACAAAAAGTCCAGATTCTGACTTTGGTACCATAATCTTGGAGCCAGAAAAAAGTTGCTACAGAATTTCAGGTGACCGAATATATGGTAAAACAAGCAAGAAAACTTAAACGAGAGAAAGGTATCCTAGCTATCCCTGACCCTAAAAAAGGTAACACACTCTCCGAAAACACAGTTAAACTTGTCACAGACTTTTACCAATGTGATGAGAATTCAAGAGTTTTACCTGGAGCAAAAGATAAAGTGAGCATTAAAAAAAATATTTATAGGCAAAAAAGACTTATTCTCAGTAATTTGAGAGAGCTTTACTCTTGTTTTAAATGGGAATGCCCCGACTTGAAAATAGGATTCTCGAAATTTTGCAGTATAAGACCAAAGTGGTGTGTCCTTGCTGGGTCAGCAGGTACCCATACAGTATGTGTGTGCAGCATACACCAGAATGTGAAATTGTTACTAGAAGCTGTAAAAATTGAATACTTAACTGCAAAATTGAGTTAAGATTATGATTTAGAGGAAGAAATAATTATAAGCCAATGGGTTAATACTGACAGGACAGAAATGGTTGAGCAATCAATCAGCGTTGAAGGCTTTATTTCTTTACTGAGCAAATCTGTAGAAAACCTAATCCTATATTCATATATTACAAAATCACAGTCTAAAACTTTCAAAAAACTGAAAGAAGATCCGCCTTTGAATACAGCAATTATAGTAATGGATTTCAGTGAAAATTATTCTTACACCATTCAAAATGAAATTCAAAGTTATCACTGGAACAGCGGCGGATGCACAATTCATCCAGTTGGACTCTACTTGAAAAAGGACGATAAAGTTTTAATATCCAACCATTGTTTCATAAGTGATGATTTACAACATGACACTTGTTTTGTGAATTACGTACAAAAAGAAATTTCGAAATGGCTGAATGAAAATCACCCCGAAATAAACCAAGTTCATTATTTCACTGACGGCTGTGCTGGTCAATACAAAAATAGAAATAGTTTTCAAAAACCTAACAAACCATCATGAAGACTTTAGAATGAAAGCCGAACATTCATTCTTTGCAACAAGCCACGGGAAATCAATATGTGATGGCTTGGAAGGAACTGTTAAAGAGAATTTTGCGAAAAGCCAGCCTTCAACTTTCAGATTAAAATCAAATCAAGACAGCAACTGCAGTTTATGACTTCTGTAAAGTCAACATTGAAAAAATAAACTTTCACTTTATTGACAAAAAAATGCTGAAGCTTTCAGATTGGAGTTAGCGTCACGATTTTTAACCATCAAGACTATTCCCGGTACTAGAAGTTTCCATTATTTCAAACCATTAAATACAAAGGAAATTGAAATAAGGAGGGCTACTGATAGTCCTAATCCTACTCTAATTATTTCTTTTTATTCTGCTACGGATTGGGTCTGTATTCAACCATCTTTAAACGATTATTTGGCAGCAAACTACGATGGAAAGTGGTACTTTGGACTCTTTGAAACTGTGTTTCATGAAGAAGAAGATGCTGAAATTCTTTTTCTTCACCCTCCAGTACCTGCTCCCAGCTTTTACTGGCCTCAAAGAGGAGGTTTGTGCGTAATACCTTTGGAGTACATTATCAGTACAGTTGATGCACCGCAATCAAGTAGCACTGGCAGAATGTACTACTTCAAAAAAGAGTGTATCAGAAAAACAGAAGTGTTGGATGAAGTGGAAAAAATTTAACAAGCAGAACTAATAATTGCTGTAAAGGATTTGGATTCTTAGACTTCAGTTTTTATTTTATTTCACATTTATTAAATGTAAGTAAACCGCAAATTTATATTTTCTTAATAATATTCTACTTTTTGGAATATTAACTAAACGTGTGAAAAGGCAATATATCTTTTTTGTTTATCTGTTAGCCTAGGTATCTAGGAGTATGTAAAAAAAAATATGAACACTCTCCCAGGTCTGAGACCTGAGATATTTCAATTTTAGTAAATGCCAACAATGGTTTACAAATAAAAAAAAATTCTGATTATAATATTTTTATTATTTTTTTGAGTTGAGATAGCTTATTGAATGTATTTTTTCTTTATTTTAAATATATTAATTGAATATTATGCAAAGTTTCATGGTGATATCTCAAATAGTTTTCAAGATATTAATTTTTTAAGCTACAAGTTACATTGCAAGATGCAAAATCCGAGGCTTAAAATCACGTTAACTTAAGAAAATTAAAAAAATTGTAGAAAAAAACTATAATAGATAGAGAAATAAAATTTGGTATTTATCAATAGGATAGCAAATGCAATAAGTGTGCCAAGTTTCATCAAGATCTAAAGAGGTGGGTTACATGACCTGGTTGACTTGACATGGAATGACCCTGCTGCCATATCTATTTATTACACTATCAATGTCTACCTCAATATTTTGGTGACCGTTTATAATGGTTGGTCCTGTCAGTTTAGAGCTTTTTGTTAGTATTTCATCTTCCGTTCATCCTAAAACATTTAAATAAAGACAAAAATCGTCAAAAGCATATGAACTCTAATAAGAATGCGTGTAGGTATGTGCTTCAAACTAAGCATATGAGTTGAAATATCCTTAAAAGAAAACAAATAGTTATGTGTTGGTTATTTTTGTATTTCATAGGTATATATTAATGATTTAAATTCATGGTGTTTCAAGCTGGGGTAGATTTCTAATTAATTTGTTTGAGTCCTGAGATATTCAGATATTCAGTTCAAACGTTTAAATCTCGATGTGTCTGTTGAGCACAAAAATAAGAATTTGAAATTCTTTTAGCATTAGGTATTAAGAAATTTTTTTAGAAAGAAATTCTTTTAGTATTTAGCAATAAGATAGAGAATTGTCCTGTAAAAATATGATTTACTAACAACTATTTGTAGAAACATGATTGGATGACGATGGCATGTATCAAAATAAGTATTAACATCCTGACCTGTATATATAGCAGTTTATGCAATTTTACGGACAAATATGTGGAATCTCTATACAGAAACATAGCTATATTTTGTGACTGTGTGGTATTGAGAAGGAGAGAAATTATGATGTAATATTCTTGCTGCCTTCCGTTTCTGTGGCTAACTCAAATGGTGTGAATTTCTACATTTTTCATCATTTCGTTTGTGAATGTTAAAACAAAATGCTATTCTGCTGATTAAAACTGAGGATTCAGAGAACCATCTATACTGGCTTGATAAAAAAAAAATAATAATCACATACATATTTGCCTTCTTTTACAAACAATTTTTCAAAAATCTAGTTATCTTGAAAGATTACTCCGACCTTTGAAGGAGTATTTCGACTCATATCCTTAGTTTTAAGTAGACACTTATACAAACCTTTATTAAAGTTCAGATATTGCTGAAGACTTAGGCCATTATTTTAATGTTTTAGGATGAACAGAGGAGGCGATATGTCATATAACGCAAATCTTTGTTAGTGGCTGGATTCATCAATTTAATATTAAAGTGATAGCCGTCGGCTCCATCCCAAAAAATGATAGGATATTGTAGGGCATCGTAGCATCGATGAGTTTCAGCAATTCTTAACAACTGAGCGTTTCGCTTATGAAGAATAATATCTCGAGGTAAAAACTGATCACCGACCATAACGATTGCCACTTCGTCGATAGTTGGAGCATTGTATCTACGCACATCTTGGCCAGGAGGCGTTTTGTCAGCGGAAATAACAATTTTATGCATATCAGTAGGCATCAAATCGATGGCTCTTTTGAACAGACGCACTAAATTATTATTTTCGTGGAAAAGATGTTGCAATTGGGAAACGATTGTCCTTTCAACGTTGGGAGAAATTTCGCAACGTGCATTCAATTCAGAATTTTTATCACTGATGAAGTACAATTGTAAAAATTTAAGATTCTCGCTTGAGAATGGTAGAAGGGACCTTGCTCTATGATAAATTTGCCCTTTTACTTTGAAATTAGACATAAATTGAACTGGATTTTCGATTTGGGCTCCAAACGACGTCATTTGGAAACATGAGTTGTATTTTCTGATTTGTGACAAAAAACGCTTAGATTCTGACGTAGTTCCAGTAAGGAAAGTCTTCAATGGCTCTGGTGGTGCAGCCAATAGAGGAAGTTTAACTTTTCCTGAGGCGCAACACATTCCCATTGTTTCACCATTGAATTTCAAGGCCTTGTAATAGGGACAAATTTTAGACATTGTCCCGATTTGAACACATCTACTCAAGCTATAATCATCGACTGGCTGTACCTGAATGCCAGGCGATAACTTTCAGGTTGCTCTGATTCCTCGGAACGCTTTCTTTTCTTACTTTCTCTATCAGCAGCAAGCCTGATTTCTTGCTGTTCTTGTGATTCCTCTGCACGCCTTCTTTTTTCACTTTCTCTTTTAGCAGCAAGTCTGCTTTCGCGTTGCTCTGGTGGTTCCTCGGCACGCTTTCTGTTCTTTCTTTCTCTATCAGCCTCAAGCCTGTTTCCTTGCTGTTCTTTTGATTCTTCGGCACGCTTTCTGTTCTTTCTTTCTCTATCAGCCTCAAGCCTGTTTCCTTGCTGTTCTTTTGATTCCTCGGCACGCTTTCTTTTCTGACTTTCTCTATCAGCAGCGAATTTTTTACCATAGACTCTTTGAGCATCTTCATCGGCTTTTGCCATAGTAAGTTCATCAGTCATTTTAAAGCTAAACATTAATAGATTTCTACGTGAACATATATGTCTTAAATATCTTTAATGACGTCACCGTCATAGCAAAAATGACAACAACTAACTTCATGACGTCAATCGACACAGAAACATGACGTCACCTGACAGACAGACACACAGACAGACAACTTATTTTTATATATACAGATTAAGTGATAGAAAAGCAGTTCAGTGATCCTCACCATTTTTTCAATAGAGTTTTAATAAGCAGTTTCAACTTGGACGGAATCTCAAAAATCTACTAATCGAAATTTCACTTCATAACAACGTAGCGTATATTTCCACTTTTAAAAGCTTGATATATTTTGCTTAAATTATTGAAATCACGATTTTATATAAAAAAAAGTCTATTTGTTTATTTCCTCTGCTGCCATATCTCTTTATTACACTGTCAATATCTACCTCAATATTTTGATGAACGTTTATAATGGCTGGTCCTGTCAGTTTAGAGCTTTTCGTTAGTATTTCCTCTTATATTCATCCTAAAACATCCGAATAAAGACAAAAATCGTCAAAAACATATGAGCTCTAATAAGGATGCATGTAGGTATGTGCTTCAAACTAAGTACATGAGTTGAAATATCCTTAAAAAGACCAAATAGTTATGTGTTGCTTATTTTTGTATTTCATTGGTATAGATTAATGATTTAAATTTTAGGGGGTTTCACGCGGGGTAGATTTCTAATTAATTTTGTTTTAGTTTTGAGATGTTCAGATATTCAGTTCACACGTTTAAATCTCGATTTGTCTGTTGAGCACAAAAATAAGAATTTGAAATTCTTTTAGCATTAGTTATTAAGAAATTCCTTTAGAAAGAAATTCTTTCATTAGAAATTCTTTTAGTATTTAGCATTAACTAAAAGAATTGTCCTGTAAAAATTTTGATATACTAGAAACTATTCGTAACAGCATGATTGGATGGCATGTATCAAAATAAACGTTCTGAGCAGTATATATAGCAGTTTATACAATTTTATGGACAAAAATGTGCAACCTCTATACAGAAACATAGCTATATTTTGTGACTGTTTGGTATTGAGAAGGAGAGAAATTCTGAAGTAATATTCTTGTTGTATTCCGTTTCTGTGGCTAACTCAAATGGTGTGAATTTCCACTTTTTTTCATCATTTCGATTGTGAATGTTAAAACAAAATGCTATTCTGCTTATAAAAATTGAGGATTCAGAGAACCATCTATACTGGCTTGATAAAAAAAATAATAATCACATAATTATTTGCCTTCTTTTATAAACAATTTTTCAAAAATCTAGTTATCTTGAAAGATTACTCCGACCTTTGAAGGAGCATTTCGACTCATATCCTTAGTTTCAAGTGGACACTTATACAAACCTTTATTAAAGTTCAGATATTGCTGAAGACTTAGGCCTTTATTTTAATGTTTTAGGATGAACAGAGGAGGCGATATGTCATATAACGCAAATCTTTAATTAGATGGAAATAGGCTGTAAAGTGGTCACCATTGTCTCGCCAAAATCCAAAACGTAAACAAATAATATCTTCGTACTTCTATTTGTGCACTGAAAATTTAAGAAATCCACATATGCCTTTACAACATGGTTACATTACTTCAGTGGTAGCAGCAACAGCTACAACCAAGTAAAGAGTAAACCAAATTCCCCAGTAACTGTGAATGAAAGAAAAGTCGTTTGAACAAGATCGTCAAATTAAAAAACAGATTATAATTAAAATTAAAAATTAAAATTCCTTGATTGGGTTGGATTGTTTAGCAAAGTTTGAATGCATAACTTTCAAGCCTATCCCTTTACCCTACAAGCATGCGTGATTATGCGGAGAGCCAAATCAAATGGAATGATTAGATTTATCGGAAAAAAATTAAGGGTCAGCTCGGGAAATAGCCAAAAATAATAGTTGTTTTGTAGCAGTCAGACTTAGAAAAAAAAGGTAATTATCAGTTCGAGTTTCGTTTGTGAAGGCACTTGCATGTCTAATGGAAAGAAGTTGTCGTTACTAGTTTCGACTCTTCTTTTGTTTATTTGCTGTTTTTCACTTAACGTCAAATTGACTGTAGATGGAACCATGTTTGGATTTATTTATATTTTTTATCGAGGAATTTGTACAACATAAGATGATGATTGATGCCAACGCCCGTCGTATTTATGAATTGTTGGATAGTCATGGCGGTCATATTTATGTATGTGGAGATTTTTACATGGCGAATGATGTCAAATCGGTTATAGTTTCAATATTTCAAGAATATGGAAATATCAACGCAGATGAAGCTGCATCGGCTGTAGAAAACCTCATTGTAAGTTTCAGTATCAGATACAATTTAAATATTCTCTTTCATACAGCAAAAGTCTTTCATAAAGCATAAAATCACGTTTCATACTGAATTTTGTGCATGAGTGAGCATGAGATGTTACGTTGACTTTTATTGCCACTTTCTTGTAATTCCCCATGTATCAGTAATAGAGGCTTGCGATCAAAAACTGCTTAATAATTTTTAATATTTGTTATAGAATCTTATTTGTAGAAAATAGTATTCAAATACCCCTATCAGGTCAGTTTTTTTGCAAATCATATTTTAAGCTTAATTTTGCGTGAGCATAGGCCGAGGGGTATAAAAGACCGGAGCTCTTTTCATGTTGTGTGATGGTCTAGAGTCATACACTCTGTCATAAATTCCTACCTCCATCCTTGGAAGGGAAAGCTTGCCTGTCTGTCCTCATACTGATGCTGAAGTAGACTTTTCATGAGCTTACTTGACTAGAATGGGGACTGCAAACATGGCTTCAGGGTGAAATTGAAGAGTTGCATCCCCTCAAAAAAAATAATAGCCTAGTAAACGACACAGCTGTGCACTGAATTTAATAGTTTCCTTGTTAGTACAGGACCTAAGCTTTGACGGAATATGGCTGATGTTTTAGTGAGAGGGTACCATATTACTACTTTCACTTCTTTGTGAGTGGTGATACGGTACTCTAGATCCTAAGATCTAGGATAAGGTCCTAGATCCAAAGACTAGAATTTTCAGGATTCAAGACCAATTATTTATCAAGATGGCATTGTAATGATAATAATTTATATCTATCCCATGTCATATGCGAAAATGACTGTTGCAAAGTATAACAAAATAAGAAGAGAATACACTGCAATTCATTTTTACATGAAAACTTAAAATTTCACAAGAGCAGAGTAAACATGGGAAAAAAAACAATCGAGATATCTTGAGTCAAAACTAAAACACAGGGTTATATGTGTAGGTACGCGTGTGTGGATGAACTGGTTACAAGTTCCTCTTTTTGTTTCTCTTATTCATTTACGTGTGCAATTTTCTGCCCGTCCGACATCAAATGATTAACCTTTTTTCTGTAGCTACACTTGCTTTTTATGGCACTTGGTATTTACCAAGTGACGTATAACGATTGCAATTTCTGTCCTTCGATCTATCTGCATGTCTGTCTGTCTGTCTGGTGGGCGTCTGTCGGTCCCGGTTTTGCTAGTTTGTGCCCTTCCAGATAATCTAGGACGATGAAAGTTGGCAGGCTTATCAGGGACCAGACCAGATTAAATTAGAAATGGTCGGTCCACCGAGTCGACCACCAGCAAACGAGATAGTTGAGAAGAATGATAGTGTGGCTTGCTGGTCTAGTGGTATGAATCTCGCTTAGGGTGCGAGAGGTCTCGGGCTCGAATCCCGGACCACCCCAATTTTTACATGAAGAAGATTCGAAACTAGATACGTGATCAATATAGCGATCGCTGAGAGCTGGTAGGCGTATCTGGGACCGGACCAATTAAATTAGAAATAGTCGCTTCCCTGATTCGACCATCTGGGGGGGGGGGAGTGGAAGGACGGTTGACTCGGAAATATTAGAAAAAATGAGGTATTTTGAACTTATGAACGGGTTACCGGATCTTGATGAAATTTAATATGCAGTAGGAACTCTTGTCTCAGATCTCTTGTTTCAAGTGCAGACTGGATCCGGTGACACTGGGGGGGTGCTGGAGGGGGAAACCGGAAATCTTGGAAAACGTCTAGAGTAGAGAGATCGGGATAAAACTTGGTGGGAAGAATAAGCACAAGTCCTAGGTACGTGATTGACATAACCGGAACGTATCTGCTCTCTTTGGGGAGCTGGGGGGGGGGATTTCCAATGCTTTGGCGATTTCGGTGCTTCTGGAGGAGTTAGGACGATGAAAATTAATTGGCGTATTAGGGACCTGCTGAAATTGCCTTGATAATAGTTGTTTCCCCGACCATCTGGGGGAGGCTGTTGGGAGGGATAAATTGTGAAAATTGAGGTTTGTTTATCTCATTAATGGGTGATCAGATCTTAATGAAACTTGATATATAGAAAGATGTTATGTCTCAGATGTTCTATTTTCAATTCGAATCGGATCCACGGACATTTGAGGGGTGAATGGGGGAAACAGAAATCTTGGCAAACGCTTAGAGTGGAGAGATCGGGATAAAACTTAATGGAAAGAAGAAGCACAAGTTCTAGATACGTGATTGACATAACCGGACCAGATCCAATCTCTTTGGGGGAGTTGGGGAGATTTCTAGTGCTTTGGCGAGTTCGAGAATAAGCATAAGTTCTAGATGCGTGATTGACATAACCGGACCGGATCCGATCTCTCGTCACAAGTGCCATATGAGCTCTTGGCTTTTGTTATCTCTTCGTTATATAATCTGCAGTATTACTTAGGTATGCGCTATTGAATGATTTTTTTTTACGAAAAAACTTTTTGTTTCACTCCTAACGCTCATTCTACTCCTAGTTATCTGGTATCTGAGATACTTTAAATTTGTAATTCTCTCTGTTTTTATTTTTGCTTGAGAGTGAAACCATTTATGTCAAGAAAAGTTTTTTTGTGTATCTCTATTTGTGCATGTATAAAGGTGGCTATATTCCTCAATGGTATTTCAAGGGTAGAAGTATATCACAAGCTGTCGTATCGAACTTGGGAATAGTCATATTTCAAGATCAGTCGATATGTCTTAAAGCCACTTGTCAGTATTTTGTTTCGGATCAGCGCTGCAGCCTTTTTTCAGTTCTGTGGTCTGTAGCAGTTCATGTGAACCTTGTACTTTCAGCCGACTTTCAGAAAACATTTGACCTCATAACTAATTTTCTTGCGGTCACGATCATAAAAGTTATGGGTGTCAGCAAACGTTCTCTAGCTCAACTTCTGTTTTTTTTTTTTGTTTTTTTTTAAGTGAATGCAGTGCATAAACCCATTGATTAAAGGGGACATTACCTCAGAATGACTAACATAACCTGCTGACCCCTTCAAGGAGCCGAACTTGCCGGTTCTATCTTTATATGCCTGATCAAGTTTGTGCTAGCATATCTTGATGAACGATTCAAAAATGGAGATGAACTCTGTTTTATTTTTAAATATTTAGTAGCTAAATATTTAGTAGCTAAAATCGTTACGCGCCATATTAGTTACGCGCCATTGTAGTTGTGTCCCTGTGTCCCACCTGTGAATATAGATAGATTTATATATGTGTTTCAAACTACGTAAAAATTGCGAATATACAACATTCTAGGCTTTCCCATTGTCTGTGCATATACAAAGCCGTATGTACTAATAATGACGTCATATGCAAACGCTCTTTTTATAAACAAACAAACATGCATACACACAACTCGTTTTTATATAGATAGATAGATAGATGGATACAATACAAATTAACTGCGTAAAACTTGCGAATATACAACATTCTTCGCTGTCCAATTGTCGCTGCATATAAATAGATTGTTAGGTTTACCGACCCTCGAACATGCAACGTACAATTGTCCATGGGAAAAACAATCAGTATTAAGATCTATACCACATTTTTCTAATGATTGACCTTGAGCTTTGTTAATGGTGATTGCAAATGCTAATCGAATTGGGAATTGCAATCTTTTAAATTGAAAAGGCAGATCCGTTGGAATCATGGGAATGCGAGGAGTAAGAACAGCCTCACCCTCAAAAGGCCCTGTCAAGATTGTGGCCTCTAATAGGTTTTCCATTGTTTTTTTTTACGGCAAGTCGCGTGCCATTGCAAAGCTTTGGTGGGTTGATATTTCTTAAAAGTATTATTGGTACGCCTATTTTTAGTTGTAGCACGTGTGGTGGAAACCCTGAAAGATCTATGGAATTTAAAAATTCAGATGGATAATTAACCGCTTCATTTGGTTCCAAAACTGTGTCGACTGACTTGTAAAGGACTGCCTGGTCTCGAATCTTGGTCAAAACAATATTGTTGATTTCGTGGACGTCTATATTTTTGGGTGCGAGAATAGCTCTTTCACTTAGCCATTTATTATTTTTATAATTTTTTAGAATATTCGGAAATAGTTTTTCAATCAATTCATTTTTGGACGTCACTAAATTACAGAAATCAGCAGGTAGTTGTATACGTCCTGAAATTGAGTCTACTGGGAGCTTTCCGTTTCCAATTGCCAGCAATTGATCTGAAAATGTTTGACCAGAGTCATCGTTTTGCAATCGGACACGCATATTTGTAGTTAATTTTAATATTTTTACGTGTGCCCATAAATTAGAATTTTTCAGGCAAGCATTCATTTCGTCTGCAGGAGTTGATCTAGGTATTATAGGTAATGTTTGCCTGAAATCTCCCGCAAGCAATATTAATGTGCTGCCAAAGGGTTTCGAATTCCCTCTTAAATCTTTCAAGCATTGATCCAGAGCCTCGAGCGATTTTTTGTGTGCCATTGTGCACTCATCCCAAATAATAAGTTTGCATTGCTGCAATACTTTACCCCTCCCAGATGATTTGGAAATATTGCACGTGGAAGTTTCTGTAGAATGCAAATTCAGAGGCAATTTCAAAGCGGAATCAGCAGTTCTTCCACCAGGCAGCAATGTTGCGGCTATTCCGGACGACGCAATTGCCAAAGCTATATCATTTTTTGATCGAATTGATGCCAGAATCAGTTTTATCACAAACGTTTTACCAGTACCTCCTGGCGCATCCAAAAAGAAAATTTCTCCAACGTTGTTATCGACACAATGCATTATCGTATCATAAATGTCTTTTTGTTCCGACGTTAACTTGGAAATGTTATTTTGTACATACGACAATAGATCACTCGTACTGTAACTTTGTTCACGATCCAATTCTACACATGTCGAAACAGCAGCGATACGGTTAGGTGAAGGCATTCCCAAATCCTGAAGAGGTTTGTTTGCCATACGTACGCACAAATCTTCTATAATAACTAAAGTGTAGTTACAAATTTCTGATGTAAAATCAAAACTCACATCTGACGTCTCTAACTGTTTTCGATGGAGTATATCTTCGGACATTTTTGACTTATATTTTTCCCATAGCTCTGTAGGAGCTGATGGAGAGCAAGTTGTTAAAATGATGCCAAACAATGCACGAATTTGACTTGGGGTTGACGTTTCGCACGCGTCATTGATGCAGTTATCCCAGTGTTGGTCATTCTACAATTAATTCAGAGCTTGGCATGCACTACGGTAAGTGTCATGTATAGTACCGTTTACAGTTCTCAAATACTCAAAGGATGTCGGACCGGGTACATTCACCAAAAGCAGGCGTAGAAAGAAGCATTCATGTTGATTGGGGTGAACGGTGTAGAGCCTTCCTATCGTGGTATCTTTGAAGTTGGTAGGTTGGCCGTCGACTGACTTACCCTGTTTTCGACGTTCAAATACTTTATTTTTAGTATTCCACGTGTAATACGAAGGCACTTCAGTATACAGCAGTTTTTTTTTGCAAAAGAATCATTTTTGCAAAGCGAAAAAAAAGCTGTTAATGTTGTATCCGGTGGATTCAGGGCTCTTTTTTGCACATTGGTTTCCGTGAAATAAACACGTTGACCATTCTGTAAATGTACCGCTAAGTGAACAAAAGCTGGACTACGTTCATGTATCGGAAATGAAAGAATTTGCCAAACAGCTTCATTACTGCTTATGTATCTTCCAGCCTGATATTGTACGATTTCGTCGAAATCTTTGATTTCGGGCTGCAAGCCAAAAACTGCCATGTCACTGCCTTTGTTGACGTATTTACATATGTATTTGATTGCCTTTACGGAGTTACAGTATTCAACGTTTATGTGTGCATTAAATATTTTTGATAATAATGGAGAATATGGAACAACCCACTGGTTATCTACTTCGATGGTGGTACCGTTACGCTTCTTTATTATTGCTGTTTTAACGCCATCTTCAGTAGATCTTCTTCTATATTGTGGGTAACCATCATTGCCAGTAATTGTGTTTGATACTAAAAGTCGAGGATATTGCTTTGTGCACCTTCCTTTGGCCATGCATGGTGAATTTTCGTTCAGTGCACCGCAAGGTCCATGTATCATATTTTTTACAATAATATCATGTAACCCCTTATCGACATTTTTATCAGGTATTTCAGCGGAAATCACATCATCAATTTCGTTCGAAGTAATTTTTTTATGTAGCCAGATTAGTATATGTGCGTGTGGCAAACCTCGTTTTTGCCATTCCACTGAGTACATCCAGCATCGCACTGACCCAAACACTTCAAGTTTTACTGTGTAGTTTGTTAGTGATTTCAACTTTTGCCGGAAGACACGGGCCGTAATGTCATGCCTATGAACCGCCGATTGTCCTTGAAGTAAAAGCTGCAGTATCTCGTCCCAAGATTGATTACATGTAAATGTAATAAATAAATCTGGACGACCATAGAGACGAACATACGCAATAGCATCTTAAGCATATTCATGCATATGACGGGGACTGCCAGCATATGACGAAGGTGAAATTGTTCATCTTCCAATATTTGTGGTATTGCCCTCATTTATAACTGCATCTCGCAAATGAATGTATTGTTCAGAGCGGAGCTTGGTCTGATTCAGGCGGATATATAGCAAACGTTCTGATTCAATTTTAGCATACATATCAACGACAAATTGGTGAAACAATTCACGGCATTTTAAAATATAATTTTCTTCATCCTGCCGAATCATTAGTCTATAGGAATAATAATGCATTGCAATGCATTTCTTATTCATTTCTTTGTTAGTGGCTGGATTCATCAATTTAATATTAAAGTGATAGCCGTCGGCTCCATCCCAAAAAATGATAGGATATTGTAGGGCATCATAGCATCGATGAGTTTCAGCAATTCTTAACAACTGAGCGTTTCGCTTATGAAGAATAATATCTCGAGTCCTGTGGTGGCGCAGTGGATTTGACCTTAGCTTGGTAATACGGGACCCAGAGATCGAATCACGCTGCAGGAATGCACTGCAGGGCCGACGCAGGGACCATAGTAGTCAAGAAGCGTCGTTAATTCTTAAATAATAATATCTCGAAATAAAAACTGATCACCGACCATAACGATTGCCACTTCGTCGATAGTCGGAGCATTGTATCTACGCACATGTTGGCCAGGAGGCGTTTTGTCAGCGGAAATAACAATTTTATGCGGATCAGTAGGCATCAAATCGATGGCTGTTTTGAACAGACGCACTAAATTATTATTTTCGTGGAAAAGATGTTGCAATTGGGAAACGATTGTCCTTTCAACGTTGGGAGAAATTTCGCAACGTGCATTCAATTCAGAATTTCTATCACTGATGAAGTACAATTGTAAAAATTTATGATTCTCGCCTGAGAATGGTAGAAGAGACCTTGCTCTATGATAAATTTGCCCTTTTACTTTGAAAGTAGATATAAATTGATCTGGATTTTCGATTTGGGCTCCAAACGACGTCATTTGGAAACATGAGTTGTATTTTCTGATTTGTGACAAAAAACGCTTAGATTCTGACGTAGTTCCAGTAAGGAAAGTCTTCAATGGCTCTGGTGGTGCAGCCAATAGAGGAAGTTTAACTTTTCCTGAGGCGCAACACATTCCGATTGTTTCACCATTGAATTTCAAGGCCTTGCAATAGGGACAAATTTTAGACATTGTCCCGATTTGAACACATCTACTCAAGCTATAATCATCGACTGGGCTGTACCTGAATGCCAGGCGATAACTTTCAGGTTGCTCTGATTCCTTGGCACGCTTTCTTTTCTTACTTTCTCTATCAGCAGCAAGCCTGATTTCTTGCTGTTCTTGTGATTCCTCGGCACGCTTTCTTTTCTTACTTTCTCTATCAGCAGCAAGCCTGATTTCTTGCTGTTCTTGTGATTCCTCGGCACGCCTTCTTTTTTCACTTTCTCTTTTAGCAGCAAGTCTGCTTTCGCGTTGCTCTGGTAGTTCCTCGGCACGCTTTCTGTTCTTTCTTTCTCTATCAGCCTCAAGCCTGTTTCCTTGCTGTTCTTTTGATTCCTCGGCACGCTTTCTGTTCTTTCTTTCTCTATCAGCCTCAAGCCTGTTTCCTTGCTGTTCTTTTGATTCCTCGGCACGCTTTCTTTTCTGACTTTCTCTATCAGCAGCGAATTTTTTGGCATAGACTCTTTGAGCATCTTCATCGGCTTTTGCCATAGTAAGTTCATCAGTCATTTTAAAGCTAAACATTAATAGATTTCTACGTGAACATATATGTCTTAAATATCTTTAATGACGTCACCGTCATAGCAAAAATGACGACAACTAACTTCGTGACGTCAGTCGACACAGAAACATGACGTCACCTGACAGACAGACACACAGACAGACAACTTATTTTTATATATACAGATTAAGTGATAGAAAAGCAGTTCAGTGATCCTCACCATTTTTTTCAATAGAGTTTTAATAAACAGTTTCAACTTGGACGGAATCTCAAATATTTACTAATCAAAATTTCACTTCATAACAACGTAGCGTATATTTCCACTTTTAAAAGCTTAATATATTTTGCTTAAATTATTGAAATCACGATTTTATAAAAAAAAAGTCTATTTGTTTATTTCATCTGCTGCCATATCTCTTTATTACACTGTCAATATCTACCTCAATATTTTGGTGAACGTTTATAATGGCTGGTCCTGTCAGTTTAGAGCTTTTCGTTAGTATTTCCTCTTCTATTCATCCTAAAACATCCGAATAAAGACAAAAATCGTCAAAAACATATGAGCTCTAATAAGGATGCATGTAGGTATGTGCTTCAAACTAAGTACATGAGTTGAAATATCCTTAAAAAGACCAAATAGTTATGTGTTGCTTATTTTTGTATTTCATTGGTATAGATTAATGATTTAAATTTTAGGGGGTTTCACGCGGGGTAGATTTCTAATTAATTTTATTTTAGTTTTGAGATGTTCAGATATTCAGTTCACCCGTTTAAATCTCGATTTGTCTGTTGAGCACAAAAATAAGAATTTGAAATTCTTTTAGCATTAGTTATTGAGAAATTCCTTTAGAAAGAAATTCTTTCATTAGAACTTCTTTTAGTATTTAGCATTAACTAAAAGAATTGTCCTGTAAAAATTTTGATATACTAGAAACTATTCGTAACAGCATGATTGGATGGCATGTATCAAAATAAGTATAAACGTTCTGAGCAGTATATATAGCAGTTTATACAATTTTATGGACAAATATGTGCAACCTCTATACAGAAACATAGCTATATTTTGTGACTGTTTGGTATTGAGAAGGAGAGAAATTCTGAAGTAATATTCTTGTTGTATTCCGTTTCTGTGGCTAACTCAAATGGTGTGAATTTCCACTTTTTTTCATCATTTCGATTGTGAATGTTAAAACAAAATGCTATTCTGCTTATAAAAATTGAGGATTCAGAGAACCATCTATACTGGCTTGATAAAAAAAATAATAATCACATAATTATTTGCCTTCTTTTATAAACAATTTTTCAAAAATCTAGTTATCTTGAAAGATTACTCCGACCTTTGAAGGAGTATTTCGACTCATATCTTTAGTTTCAAGTGGACACTTATACAAACCTTTATTAAAGTTCAGATATTGCTGAAGACTTAGGCCTTTATTTTAATGTTTTAGGATGAACAGAGGAGGCGATATGTCATATAACGCAAATCTTTAATTAAATGGAAATAGGCTGTAAAGTGGTCACCATTGTCTCGCCAAAATCCAAAACGTAAACAAATAATATCTTCGTACTTCTATTTGTGCACTGAAAATTTAAGAAATCCACATATGCCTTTACAACATGGTTTCATTACTTCAGTGGTAGCAGCAACAGCTACAACCAAGTAAAGAGTAAACCAAATTCCCCAGTAACTGTGAATGAAAGAAAAGTCTTTTGAACAAGATCGTCAAATTAAAAAACAGATTATTATTTGCAACTGGTCAGAAATGGTAACTATTATCCCATTTAGACACAATAGTAAATCAATTTACAAAAACAAAATTGAGGAATTTCGATAAGAATCCGAAAGCCTTCGCAAACAAAAGCAGATCAAAATAAAAACTAAACCCTTAGAGTCATCATGGTTCAAAACCCTTGAATGATGGGTTTCACCCTCATCCGCGTTCCCTTCACCCTTTTGAAAACACGGTAAAACAAATATACTCTAGCCGAGATGGCGTTGACGAATCTTTTTGCTATCTCCTGCGATAGCTGGCCACCAGACCGTTATAGATGGATGTCCACAGAACTTAATGAAAGCTATTAATTGAACCTATGTGTTTTTTTAACTTAGACCACCAGAGTTAAGTGCCCTATTGCATCAAAAATGGCAATTTTTGTTGTCCTCTCTGTATACGTCACACATATCTACTCACTGCAAACAAAGCAGTAAGTTTAGTAGCTCAAAACCCTTCAGAAATAGAGGCATATCGGGATAAAACTACAGCCTCCGAATTGCCAAGTTTGAAAATTCGCAACTAGAAATTTTAATCCCAACTCCTTGAACAGATGAAAATGATACTTTAGCCAGGATGGCACTTATGCATCTTTTTGTCTCTGTCTTGTCTTTTTTTAACCAAATAGTGACAGAAATTTGTCTTGAATTTCATAAACATAGAAACCCTTCATGTAAACACAGAAAATCCTTTTTCTCAAGATTTGTCTTTAAAGCAAGAAAGTAAAGAGGTAAATTGCTGGTCATGGAGCAAAAATCTAGTAAAGGCAAAATTGAATGCAAGATGCAGGAAAAAGATCCATCATCAGAAAAAGTAAGGAAAACAGATAGCACTATAAAGACAATTTAACCGAAGGTGTTATAATCAAAGGAAGATAAATAATGAAACTCTCCCTGAAAAATTGACGCTATTAACAACAAATAAGGAGAAATCAGAGAGAGGGAATGCTAATTTATAAACCAAATATATCAAGTGTTCAACTTTTTTCCAAAATGTTTTTTCCTAAAAGACCCCCATAGGGGGTCTTGAGTGGCCAATAACTTAGCATAAAAATTCAGTTACCAAACAAAACTCATCTAGCGATGTCACTTGGGGAGAGAGTAGTAAGTTGAAGTGGTTTAAATCCCCCTAAGATTGTGTTTTCCCTCCCCTTATGTTGAATTATTTTGGTACTTCCATTAAAAAATGGCCTTATTGAGTAATTTCATTGAAAAAATGACAAACCTTCCCCCCAAACTCCTAGATTTAGAAAATTACATTCCCCCAAATCTAATTTCCTGACACTGAAAAAACTAAACACATCTCAGCTACTCCTAATGGAGCCTTTGACTTGGCAAAATGAAAATTTTGCAGTAGATCTTATGAACAACATGAAGGATATGGGAAGAGGAAGTGGTTGGCTAGAAATTTAATGGTCTGTTTATGTTTGATTGATTTTTAGGCTTATTTGAGATTATTATAGTCTTATATAGGCTTATTATACAGGGGCAGCATCGAGGTTTTTGTTCAGTGGGTCCAAAAAAAATTAAAAACGGAACAAGAAATTTTTCAAGGCCTTTTTTTGGTTTTTAAGTTGGACAAAATTTTTGAGGGAGGGATCTAAACCTCCTAAGTCTCCCGTAGATACGGCCTAGTGCAGAAACTTGACTTTTTGCCAAGTTGCTTAAAAACGACTGCTCAAATACAAGGGCCGTGTGCTAGCTAAGGAAGTTTACCCAATTTTTTTTTAATGGGGTGAAAATATATGTCCTACTTCTTACCTCTTTCAAAATTTCTCTAAAAAATTAAATGAAAAAAAAAATGCAATTTTGTCACATAAGAGATCAAACAGATATATGATCCATCCCCTTCATCTCCAAGGAGTTTTAGATAAAAAAAATTCAATTCCTAATGAAATATTTTTCTATACAAAATAGTAGTATTGGTAACAGTTACGAAAAGAAATTTTCAAGAATTTCAAAATAGAGCTTTAAACCCTAAGCTTTTTTCTTCCTTTTTTAGCTTTAGACTTTTGGCCAAGAATTGCCAAATCGTTTTTAAAATAGACACTATTAAAAAAAAAAATGATAGATTTTAATACAGCTTAAAAAGAAGACAAGCAGTTTATAGCACAAAAATCAGAAATATCAAGTCTTCCCAAATAACAAGTTCCTGTTTATTTAGCTAACAAAGTTAGAAAATAAATAAATTTTCGGAAAGAAACATAGCAAATTAGATAGAAGACTTTTCGCTTTATATGTGACGATTTGTTCATTTCAAATTATTAAAGCTGACGAAATCCACTTAGATTATTTTTAAAGTGTTATAAAGACAGACAATGAAGTGGTTGAAAAGTCAGACCAATTTGTTTAATTTTCTAATTAACAATGAGGGTTACAGAGGAAAATAGAAATTAAATGATTAAAACAGCAAGGTGATTTTGCTGAACTTTTTACAAATGACCCATCAAGATATATTTTTATAGATGACACTATACCTCTGTGTCGGGATGAGGGCCGTCCTAGCCTTAACACTTTCAGCGACTGTATTCTATATATAATTTTTTTTATCGGAATTAATGCGTACTAACGCTTTTCATGTAATTGCTCTAACTGAAACGTGGTTCAATGATCATAATTCTCAAATATTGGATATCCTAGGTTACAATCTATATGTAAGAAATCGAGAGTTTTACCAACACAGTGGTCTAGCAGCTTATATACAGGCTGAGTATCAAGTTGTAATAAGAGAAGATCTAGGAATTTATAGGAAGAGGGTTTTCAAGTGTTTGGTTCTGCAAGTTTCAGTAAAAAAATTGAATTTTTATATTGTCGTCGTTTACAAACCTCCACAGAACCTTCTCCATGATTTTTTGGATCTATGTGAAGAGAAGTTGATGAAACTTCTGATTAACTCTACGCCTTATTTCATTTTGGGGGGAAATTCAGGTAAGTGTGAAAAAGTAAAAAGACCAGAATGAAGCTAAAATTTGTGGTATTTAAGATGGTTATGAAGAATGTTAAAAGCCAAATATTTGAACATTATTACTGAAGGAACAGCAAGTGAACAAAATAGGTTTCATAGGGATCGTACACGGTTGTTTTTGTAAATAAAGTTTAGCCATGAATATTCATTATTAGCCCAAAAGACACAAGCCCATTCAGCATATTTGACGAGTGTTATGAAAGACCAGCTTCGATGACTTGGACATACCTTAAGACAAAATACAGCTAAAGATTACAAAATATGCTTACTAAATAGCCTAAAAAAGGGAAACACACTGTCAAACACAACATATTGCGCCGGGATGATATTAAAAAAAAGTCTTTGGGAATTTTGTATTTTTGGGGACTTTAGCTTCAAATGTCATAATGCTAAGGTGAATTCGTTGCAGTAGGCTACGAGCAGTCATTCTTCGAAATCGGTATTCAACATATCAAAGTTTAAAAATTAAAATATGAATCCAAATAAATAATAGTTGCTTAGGATGATGGTAAAAGCAGTGGTATATACTTCAGGTCAGGAAGGTGGTTGATCTAAAAATAACCTGGTTTTCATAGTTTAATCGCTTTTCTTATACATACTACGCAAGAATTGGGATTCTAATCATTAGGAGAAAAAATATTTCATTTTGACGTTAAGAAACATTTTTCTGCAGAACCAAATGTATAAATTAATTGAAATAAAACAGCCTGTGATCCACTTCCTAGCTAGTGGGCATATACCCTCCCCCTCTCTTTTACCAATATGTAAGACATTTTTCAACTTAAATTTTATCGAACTTGTGCGTAGGACTGCATCCAAGATAATTTCTTAAACTACTTTTTCCTTCTTTATGTTTCCGCTGTATCCAATCCGAGGGAATACGGAAATCAGTTTAGAAATCTAGGGGGAGGGGGAAAATTACCTCCTCAATTAACATTCTTGGATGATTGGGTTTAGGTAGAGGTGGAACAAACTTTTATTATAAGAAAAGAAGATATGATTCTTTACTGTAGCTGATTTGCAAAAACCTAACCATAAATTCAAAAAAAGACACCGATACTTTGGCTCCTACAGTCTACAATCTTTTGCTATAGACTCTACACAGCAACCTGTATATCAGAAAACAAAACCAAAAAAGAGGATTTCATTTTGATTCTAAAATCACTTTTTTGTATCATATCACATATATAGAATAATCGAAATATACAGCATACATCCAATCAACAGTCAAAGGGTATGTGCCCTCCTTTGTCCCTCCTATCGCCTTGTCATACCCGCATTTTTTTCGTATGTTTAGATTTAGATATTTGTATACAGGGCTGAATCCAGAAAAGCAGGAGGGAGGACCGGGTTGAATCCCCCCAAGATATTTTTCTAACTCGTAAATTGGTGGTAAAAAGGCACAAAAAAACTGTAACTCTTCCTCTGACTCGAAAACTAGACTTCAAAATGGTGAAAAAACGTAATCTCTCCAACCTGAACAAAAACTCTTTTAGTAACCCCTCCCCCCTCGAACCGTTTTTCTTTGGTGAAATTCTGTTTGAACAAAAATCCTTTTGGTAACCAGACCAGTGAAAAATTATTTTGGTAAACCTCAACCCCCTCCCTTTCAAAAAAATGGGAGCCTCCGTTCCCGAATAATATGCCCCCCCCCCTTTCGAACAGAAATCATAGATGAGTACCAGATTGTATAATGCATTAACATTGTTGTAATTTTTTTGTAAGGAGTTTATATGTTAAGCAACCTTAGCAAATAAATAAGATAATTTAAAAGATTCTATTACGCTAGTCTCGTAGTCTCTTTCTGAAGCTCTAGATCGTTTTTATTTTATGATAATAAACCTTTATCTATACAGTGCTTATTTATTAAGAATAAACCTAGAATGGACCGATTTGTAACAGACAAGACACTCACGGATAGTTTGTGTAGGGTTTACTGCAAGTTTTAATCACCATGATTTATTTATGTTTTACCTAGCTCTATTGGGAACTACACAACTAAGTTCAGCGGATTTTAGCCAAACAGTATCTCCTTTCATATAAATTCACTCCAGTTTATGGTTCACCAACACCCACTCTGACGGTCCAAAACTCTTTCCTAACCTAAAAATTTTTGAGCTGCCATAAATTTTCGTAAAGAGTTGTAAATTTCCTCCAAACATATACATCGACATACAAAATAAATACAAAATGGGTGATAGTTACATTATAGCTTATAACTAGATTAAATAATTGATTAGAAATGGAAGGGAATTAGACTATTAATTCATGAAGCCTATTTGGATATGATGTGTCTCAGGATTCCCCCCAAATCCTATTCACAGTATAACCAATTTATGGGACATCCGCCTCTTTCTTCATGCTCGCTTTTTAAATGTTCAATAAAAGTCTCGCAAGCTGACTGATGGTCAACTGATGGTGACTTTTGCTTCCTAATAGTAAAGGACAGTTTTAAAATTACATTACAACTTTTAATGTTTCAAAGAGACAACTTAAACACCAGTGCCTACATGTTGAAATCTATAACATTACATGGACAAGGTTTGACACAAAAACCCATCCACTTGTTTTTCTGATTCACCAATTTTTGAACACTTATTTCCCTTACAATTCCAAGCGAATTGTTGGTCAACTAACGTTAAATTGAGTTTTTAATAGTGCAAATGTCTAAATTTATGAATTGAATCGATCACTTTGCCAAGTTTAAATCTAAATCCATTAAATCCAAGTTTAACCAAGAAGATTGAGAAAGGGATCATTTGAATGGAAATGAAAAGTTAATGTAAGAACAACTATCCCTCTCCAATGCCCTCTGAGTTGATACTCGACTGGGATCTATTAAAAGTCAATCTATATTCGTTGTAATCTATATATATAAAATAAGTTGTATGCATGTTTGTTTTTTTTGTGTATTTTTTTTGTAAAGAGTTTGCATATGACGTCATTATAAGATGACGTTACAGATCTGGACACCGGGACACAGGGAATAGAAATGACGACCGGAACACTCAAAGAGAAATTAAAGACCGGGACACAAGTGACGACCGGGACACGGGGAATATAAATGACGACCAGGACACTCAAAGAGAAATTACAGACCGGGCCACCGGGACACAAATGACGACCGGGACACAGGGAATATAACTGACGACCCTGACACGGGGACACTACTACAACGGAGACGCCGGGGACACAGGGGGATATATAAATGACGACAGGGACACAGGGAATATTCGATTAGCAATCACCATCAACAAAGCTCAAGGGCAATCATTAGAAAAATGCGGTATAGATCTGAATACGGATGGTTTTTCCCATGGACAATTATATGTTGCATGTTCAAGAGTTGGTAAACCCGACAATATATTACACAACTATAATGGCGCTTAACAACTTATGCACGCGGGTGAGCTTGGGGGGGCGTGAAGCACCCTCACCAACTAGTTTTTGATGTGGTGTGAAGGGGGAAAATCCCCCTTTGAAACTTTTCTCCAAATGACTTCCTCCCCCCACCTTAAAAATGTCTATATACTTCCCAATAACAAATAATATATGTTCTTTCAATTTTCTGATATGCTGAACCTGATGGTGTAATCTTCATTACTATTGCTTGACTTTTGGGGGATTTTATGGTAGTTTTTGTGATCCATCTACATTATCAAATTCCGGTTTTTAGAGCTACGGTTACCATTTAACCAAGTCCCTCCTTACATAGAGTTCGTTACCACAAAGTGTTAGGTAGAGTTTTCAAATCTGCAACTGAAACTTATTTTCTAGCAGAATCATTAGCGTGAGTAACAACCTTTCTTTTCAGGAAAAAAGAGATACTTTCTACCCTGTATTGTCCCTTAATAACCCTCATGGTTGCAATTGCTCATGATAAATGAAACTAAAGAGAGGAATAATCGATCTTATGAAGAACTTGAGCTACGAGTGTTCTACTGTCCTGAAAGGTTCATTCTTTCGTTCCTATTCCTTAATTAAATAAAAAAACTAATTTTTTTAGCTGAAAGTAAGGAGCGACATTAAAAATTAAAACGAACAGAAATTACTCCGTATATGAAATGGTTTGTCCCCTCTGCAATTCCTCGCTCTTTACGCTAAAGCTTTTAATTGTTTTAAAAAGTAGAATTGTGGCAAAGAGTCAAACTTTAGCGTAAAGAGCGAGGAATTGTGGAGGGGACAACCCATTTCATATACGGAGTAATTTCTGTTCGTTTTAAGTTTTAATGTCGCTCCTTACTTTCAGCTAAAAAAATTAGTTTTTTTTATTTAATTTCTGAACGTTTTATAATTAATGCATGTTTGGTTTTGGCTCTCCGCACATAAATTATTAAAATGAAATTTGTATATTAATTCTTTTTTTTGGCTAAATGGCTTTCTCTTAGTTTTGATCAGACGATTTTGAGAAATAAGTGGTGGAGAAGGGGGCCTAGTTGCCCTCCAAGTTTTCGGTTACTTAAAAAGGCAACTAAAAGTTTTAATTTTTAACGAATGTTTTTATTAGTAAAAAATATACGTAACTTAAGAATTAACTTACGTAACAAACTTTCATAACCTTATATTTTTATTATGTATACGAGGGGGTTTGTACCCTCGTTAACACCTCGCTCTTTACACTAAATCTTAAGTTTTGTCCCAATTCTTTAAGAATGACCCCTGAATCAGAAAGGCCGTAAAATAAATAGTTGAAATTACTAAAAATAATTTAGCATAAAGAGCAAGGTATTTATCTCCTCCTAAATACCTCGCTCTTTATGCTAAAGTATTTTTAGAACCTCTCATATGCGTTATAATCTCTGTTCGTTTTAAGTTTCAATGCTACTTCTTCCTTTCATTTGAAAACCGTTTTCATGTTTATTTTTCATTGTTTTCTTATAGTAATGCAAGAGAATCCTGCCCCCTTTTCATTGAATTTTTCTTCCCCCGTGACAGATTCCTCCAAGGAAAGATCCTCCAACATAGCCCCCTCTCCTCAGCCCCACCCCCAAACAAAATAAAATCCCCCTGAAACGTCTGTACACTTCCCAATAACCATTATTAAATGTGAACACTGGTCAAAGTTTGTAACTTGCAGCCCCTCCCCCAGTGATTGTGGGGGAGTAAGTCATCCCCAAAGACATAGTTATTATGGTTTTTGACTATGCTGAACAAAATGGGTATCTTGAAATTTTGATCCGTTGACTTTTGGAAAAAATGAGAGTGGGAGGGGGCCTAGATGCCCTCCAATTTTTTTGGTCACTTAAAAAGGGCACTAGAACTTTCTTTATATTTCCGTTAGAATGAGCCCTCTTGCGACATTCTAGGACCACTTGGTCGATACGATGACCCCTGGGAAAAAAAACAACAAACAAACAAACAAATAAACACGCACCCGTGATTTGTCTTCTGGCAAAAAATACAAAATTCCACATTTTTGTAGATAGGAGCTTGAAACTTCTACAGTAGGGTTCTCGGATACGCTGAAACTGATGGTGTCATTTTCGTTAAGATACTACGACTTTTAGGGGGTTTTCCCCCCTACTTTCCTAAATAAGGCAAATTTTCTCAGGCTCTTAACTTTTGATGGGTAAGACTAAACTTGAGAAAACGTATATATTTAAAATCAGCATTAAAATGCGATTCTTTTGATGTAGCTATTGATATCAAAATTCAATTTTTTAGAGTTTTGGTTACTATTGAGCCGGGTCGCTCCTTACTACAGTTCGTTACCACGAACTGTTTGATCAACTCCATAAAAAATTAAGAAAATAATTTAAAGCAATAAGGAAGGAAATAAGAAATCAAGAAACAAATCTTCTAGTGGAGAATAAATGAATACAACTGGTAATGACAGTGAAGATTTAACCATTGCAAAGAAGATGAAATTATTGGTGAAAGCGATACGTCCCAATCTCACTTTTTTGGGCCTTTCTCACTGACTAATGAAAAATAAAACAAGTTTAAAATAAATAAAATTACGTTGCATTAAAACAAAAATATATTAATGATAATAGTGTTCTCAAAAAAATATAGAATAAATATTCCAAAGAGTAGAATTAAATTTATACAACGTAAACTAAGTTTTACAAATCTTACAGTTATACCTAATTAAATTTAATTTTTATTCTGAAAACAAGTCAACAGCTCCTGAGTTAACCTAAACCCTACAAAAAAAAATACAATAATAGATATGCAAGATTTGTCTATAATTAGAAAAAAAGCGTTTTTTTTTACCAGAATACAAATATTTTCCTCAAGTCTTTGCCTTTACCTAGTAAACTTTTTCAATCCCCCCTCTCCTCAAATCTTTTGCAGCTTTTTTTTTATTGAGACCCATATTATATGGCTGCATTTTTAATTTTAATCAAAATACAATAAATCTCAGTAAGCGTCTCTCATATCAACTCAACAAAAAAGAGTTCGCTACCTTTTTGAGATTTCTTTTTTTTGCAATTTTGAATGACTCAACCCTTCAAAGTTGATCAATAAGACAAAAAAAAAATTCAAGAGTCAAAAGTCTATTCAAATTCAAATCTTAGGCAATTTATGAGATAATACTTAATCAAATTTGTCCGTCTAAGTAAGGAGTAGTGTGGACACAGTATATTATTTTATTTTTCACCAAGACGCTTTGTATTGAAGGATTTTTTCACTGAAACTTCGTCAGGAGCTCATTTGATTGAATATTGAATGTTTTAGTGTCTTTTTGACACTAGAATTTTCAAACAAAAGTGTAAAAAGGTAATGGGGGGGGGGCAACAGGCCCCAATCTCACGTCGATCTACGTCTGATTCAATCCCCAAGCAAATCTAATCAAAATTTTAAAACAATCATTTTATCTGATAAGATTCAAACGGTCCAGAAACGATATCTCCGTGGACGTTATCTCCCCCACACTAACATAGCTCAAGGTAAGGGCTATAAGTTATGCTATGTTTTCATAGCTTACATATATTATTTGCTATTGTCGATTGGCCCAGAAACTATATCTCTGAGGACGTCACTGCCCCACACACACATAGCTCAAGGCAAGGGCTACAAGTTATGAATGTTTTCATAGCTTACATATAGTATTTGCTATTGAGCAAGGTGATTTTGATTGACCTTAATTCTCCAAAAACAACAAAAGACTTTGTTCAGAACATCCAAAACGTGAATTAACTGTACCCTTAGAAATGACATATCTCGCATAGCTGCTAAGGCAAAGACTGTAAGCAAAGCAATTTTTACCACTTTTTTATAAATAAGATTTGATATACAGATCCTGGGTCCTCAAAAAGGGTAATGTAATTAAGGAAAAACTTTCAAGATTTCTGAGGGAGATGTTAAAATAAATCACGATAGACTATGTGGATGAAGGTTGTCAGAAGGACGTATAAAAAATATTGTAGGAACATTTTAAGGTATTAAGTCGAAACTTTCAAGGAATGCCACAGTTGCAGCAGTAGCTGCAGTGCAGTGAATGGTGAAACAACGCCCATAGTGACTAGAAATCATGAAACGAGCTTAGAGAAAAATAACTAAGTGAGAAAAATAGAACTATTCTAGCTGAATTCAAGCTGAATGGCATGAATAACTGTTATTTAAATTAGTATTAACAGTAAATGTTATTTTGAAAACAAATTTAAAATAATTACATAATTTAGCTTCTAACCCCCCCCCCAAAAAAAGGCTGCGTCAAATTTAAAACCACACGATTGAATTCGCCATGGCTGAAAATTCTATCCGGCGAACTTACAGTCCTCTAGCTAGAACGACATGAAAAAATCATTTATTGCATAGGTATCACTGACGTGTCCTTTTTTTTCTTTTTATTTTCCTTGTCCCCTATTAGTAGGGTACTGGAACATCATAGAAAGCTGTTTTAGAGTACATTTTAACAGAGATTGCCATATTTTTTAAGTCCTCAAACATAATATTTAAAATAAAAATGATTTTTTGCCGAATACAGCATCATGTTTTTTTTTGTCATATACAGTCTCATGAATGACGTCATAATCGTAGGGTACATATATATGGTATTATATTAAAACTAAGTGATGACTTCAGTTTCAGCTGGTGTTCATCCTTTACCATAGCCACCTAAAAAGCCAAAAGCTTTTTCTGTGTGTGATATATTTCGACAGAAGATGTATGTTCATCATTTACATACACGTCATTTACATTATGTCATTTGTTATGACGTAAGGTACCAATATAAACAGACGCTCAAGCATGGTCACCTCAATTTATTACAGAGAACCATGCCGAAGATATTAACTCAAAATAAACGTTCACCTAACGAAGAGGACCAAGGTAAAAATGTTGAGCCTATTAATACTAGAAAATTTTTTCTGAGCTTTAAATGCTTAAGTTGTCAATCACTTTATGTGAAGCCTGTATATCTGGCTGCCTCAAGAAATCAACTAAGTGAATTGGAATATCAGTTAAAAGAGGGAGCAGACTCAATCATGACGGAATGTTGTGGACACACCCCGTTACATGTTGCCGCTCAACGAAATAGACCAGATATATGCTCACAGCTAATTTTAAGTGGTGCCAGTGTCAATGCTTTAGATTCCATTCATCGTGCACCTTTACACTATGCAGCTGAAAAAGGATACCAAGATGTTTGTAAGATATTGATTTCAAATGGTGCTGCAATAGATGTCAAAGATAATGGGGGTAAAACGCCTTTACATATAGCTGCTTCGACAAGAAATATAGATATTTGTCAGCTATTGATTTCAAAGGGTGCTGCATTAGATGCCATAAATTCGGAGAAAGAAACGCCCTTACATATAGCTGTTACGATTGGAAATATAGATGTTTGTCAGCTATTGATTTCAAAGGGTGCCGCAATAGATGCCATAAATTTTAGGGAACAAACACCCTTACATATAGCTGTTGCGACTGGAAATCTAGATATTTGTCGGCTATTGATTTCAAAGGGGGCTGTAATGGATGCCATAAAATCTTTGAAAAAAACGCCTTTACATGCAGCTGTTGTGACTGGAAATCTAGATATTTGTGAGCTATTGATTTCAAAGGGTGCTGCAATAGATGCCATAGATTCTAGGGAACAAACACCCTTACATATAGCTGTTGCGACTGGAAATCTAGATACTTGTCAGCTATTGATTTCAAAGGGTGCTGCAATAGATGCCATAGATTCTAGGGGACAAACACCCTTACATATAGCTGTTGCGACTAGAAATCTAGATATTTGTCAGCTACTGATTTCAAAGGGTGCTGCAATAGATGCCATAAATTCTAGGGTAGAAACACCATTACATATTGCTGTTGCAACTGGAAATCTAGATACTTGTCAGCTATTGATTTCAAAGGGTGTTGCAATAGATGCCATTGATTTTGGGGGGAAAACGCCCTTACATATAGCTGTTGCGAATGGAAATATAGATATTTGTCAGCTATTGATTTCAAAGGGTGCTGCAATAGATGCTATAAATTCTAAGGAAGAAACGCTCTTACATATAGCTGTTGCGATTGGAAATATAGATATTTGTCAGCTATTGATTTCAAAGGGTGCTGCAATAGATACTATAAATTTTGAGGAAGAAACACCCTTGCACACAGCTGTTTCGAAGCGAAATATAGATATTTGTCAGCTATTGATTTCAGAGGGTGCTGCAATAGATGCTATAAATTCTGAGGAAGAAACACCCTTGCACACAGCTGTTTCGAAGCGAAATATAGATATTTGTCAGCTATTGATTTCAAAGGGTGCTGCAATTGATGCCATAAATTTCCTGAAACAAACACCTCTACACACAGCTGTTATGACGCGAAATCTAAATATTTGTCAGCTATTGATTTCAAAGGGTGCTGCAATTGATGCCATAAATTCTAAGGAAGAAACGCCATTACATATAGCTGTTGCGGAAGGAAATCTAGATATTTGTCAGCTATTGATTTCAGAGGGTGCTGCAATAAATGCCATTGGTTATCAGAATCAAACGCCTTTACATATGTGTGTTACAAATGGACATACAGACATTTTTCAGCTATTGATTTCCATGGGTGCTGCAATTGATGCCATAAATTCTAAGAAACAAACGCCTTTACATATAGCTCTTGAGTCTAGAAATCTAAATTGTTGTCAGCTATTGATTTCAAAGGGCGCTGCAATAGATGCCATGAATTCTTGGAAAGAAACGCCTTTACATATAGCTGCTGCGGATGGATATCTAGATATTTGTCAGTTATTGATTTCAAAGGGTGCTACAGTAGATGCCATAAATTTTATAAATGAAACACCTCTACATTATGCTGCTTTTTCTGGAGAACTTCAAGCCTGTCAGCTATTGATTTTAAATGGCGCTACAATAGACTCTTCAGATTCTAGTAATATTACTCCTTTACATCTTGCTGCACAGAACGGTCACTTGGATGTATGTAGGTTGCTAGTGTCAAAGGGTGCAGGCGTGAACTCTTTAAACTCAAATAAAGAGACGCCTTTAATGCTAGCGCTTTCCTCTTGCCCCTCAAAGGTAAGTGTGCATAAATATCTTTTAGAAAATAACTCACTTTTTCATCCGTACACGTTGAAATCAATTTGCCGGGACATAATAAACGAAAATGCACATTGCATCAATATCTTGAATATTCCAGAAACTTTGAGAAATTACCTAACTTATAGGGATAAACTCATAAGTTTGAAAAAAGAAAACGGTGCTGTTTCTTAAAAGAAAGAAATTCTTTTAAATATATGAAAATGCAATATGAAGAGTTGGCTAGGAAAACGAACGCTTGAAACACAATTTTTATAGGAATAAAAAGCCAAAAAACGTCAAAACTTCAGATAGGGTCTGAGACAGAGTGAGATACCTCCGCATTTGGCAGAGCGTTAATAGATGATCTAAAGTGCTTATAAGTGATCTTTAGCGTTTGTAATTGATCTAAAACATTTATAAAGGACATTTATAAGGCATTAATTAAAGCTAAAGCTTGTTGATTAAAGCTAAAGCATTTATAGCCATTCTAATTCGTTTATAACTTTACTAAAGCATTTTTAAGCCACCGAAAATGTTTCCAAGCGCATTCGGAGAGGAAAATTTGATATGGGGCTCCCAAAGGTTTGATGACACTTACAAAGGCTTTGATGGATACTTTGATGAAAACTGATGTAAGCCGGGTCTAAAGCGTCTATAAATGATCTGTGTTTACAAGCTATTAAAAGGAATTCATGAGTTATCTCAAGTTTTTCTTAGAGATTTCAAACAAATAAGTGATTTAAAGTGTTTAAAAGTGATTTAATGTGTTGTTAAGTGATCTAACAAGTTTATATGTACTATAAATCGTGATATGGTTGGGAGAGGACAACCTGTTCCAACCATATCAAAATGGTTACAATAAAAAAAACTCTTTTCGCCTATCCATTCATTGTCTAGTGTATGTGAGAAAAATTGATTCTAAAATAATTTTTTCTATTTCTAGTTTCGTCTTGTCACAAAAGTAAATTCAAAGTTTTTTGGCTATTCTATGTTTACTTAGAATACAGGAATCTTATCTTACAGAAGGGGACATAAATTTGAGAAAAAAGCAAGCAAAAACAGCATTATTACTTGGAAAATATTGCTAATTATAAAAAACGTAACAAAAATGTAAATATTTTGGATGCTGAAGATCCAAACAATCCCCTCCCAACTTGGAAGAAAACATTAGCCGTGCCAGCAATATGCCTTTACGTCATGGTTATATTACTTCAGTGGTTGCAGCAACAGCTACAACCAAGTAAAGACTAAACCAAGCTAGGCAAGAATCCATATAAGAAACTCTAAAAAATCAGTAACCCAAATCAGACATTAACAAGTTCTGTTTCTGTACAACAACAAAAAATAATAGAAAAAAAAATAAAATTCATCCTTAACAATCCAGTCCGGCTATTCGAAACACTAAATAGCCTTTTCCCCACTTACCTAGGCTTTGTAGTACCAACATTACAATTCATGAAATAACATAACGAAATAAAGAACAAGCACAACACTCAATTAGGAATATTACCAGCAATAGTCAACATTTCCTTCTGTATTATCAAACGGTGAGTCTGTCCAAGACTTGGGACAGGATTTAGCTTCTGAATTACCTTCGTTACCTTTTCATTTACATTTTCTGAAAGTAACCCAAGAAGTAAATCTAATTTGAATCGTGCATGGACTATAAAATACATAATACGAGAAATGTAAATATTTACTGAAACAAACACAAAAGTTACAAGGCCCTTGGCTGGAAAAGCACGAGCCAAAAATTGGCTCGTGCCAATAAATTGTTTTGATGTGAAATCCCGCTGCCGAAGCAGATGTCGCTCATGTCAAAACCTAGCTAACGCATACAAAGAAAAATTTTCTTGTTTCCAAAATTCTCGGATTAGTCCATTACAGTAAGTTTTAATGGGTAGGATTTGATTGAAGCGCTGAGGGCAGTAAACTGTGTGTGTTTGGTATCACAAAAAACATCCAGCTGACAGAGAAATAATTAAAGAGTTGAATAAGAATAATAACATCAGAGTTACTAACTTAGAGTAAATAACTAGTGAGCAAATTTTTAGCGATACAATAGGATCTCTTATTTAATTTATTCAAACTTTTTATTTTAGTTAATCCAACTAATCCAATTAATCCAAATATTATTTTATTTGCAGAGGTTGCTAATGGTATTTTTGGAATAGGCTGCTAATAGTTTTTCTTTTCAACAGTTAATACAATATTCCGTGTTTGGCTAGAAAAAAATGGCTTGATAAAAAAAAATCACAAAATTATTTGCCTTCTTTTATACACAATTTTTCAAAAATCTAGTTATCTTAAAAGATTACTCCGACCTTTGAAGGAGTATTTCGACTCATATACTTAGTTTCAAGTGGACACTTATACAAACCTTTATTAAAGTTCAGATATTACTGAAGACTTTGGCCTTTATTTTAATGTTTTAGGATGAACAGAGGAGGCGATATGTCATATAACGCAAATCTTTAATTAGATGGAAATAGGCTGTAAAGTGGTCACCATTTGCTCACCGAAATCCAAAACGTGAACCAATAATACCTTCGCACTTCTAATAGTGCACCTCACGAACTTCTCATTGGTTATATTTTGTGCAAAATTTGGTGTCGGAAACTTTAATGAGTTTTACCGTATCAGAAGTTCTGTTCATGATCATGATACAAGCAGATGTAATAACTTGGTTGTGGGTATTGAAAGTAGTGAGATCTAGTTTTACTTTGAAGTATCTTGGCCCTTCCAAATAGAATTTGCTTCAAGTGAGCGTCAGGGCGGCTTAGCACCTCTCACAATTAAAAAAAAAAAGTTAAAGTAGTATTTCTTGGGGAATTATTTTTTTTTTTAGTTTTTCTTATTCTTGGGGGTGGGGGGACTGTGAATGGGTTATAGGTCTGGAGGGAGGAGCGGGTTGAAGGGGTTGGGGTGGATAGAGCTGTATTTTGATGGTGGTTTCTACCCTGGGGGTTTTTGAGAGCAGGTGATTGTCTTTTCTTTCTTTTTTATTATTGTTATTCTAATGAGTCCAGGATGCTTCTAAAAACATTTATGTAGCTATTATTATTTTTTTTTTTTTTTAATTTAGGATGCCTTTAGGAATGTTTATATAGTTAAGTGCTACGCGTAAGCAAAATCTAAGTTTTTCCCTAGCATAGTGAATTATATTTTTGTTTATTATGTTAAAAAAAGTCAAAGTCAAGTCAAAAAAGTCGAAGTCACACATTTACTTTCTATTAGACAAATCATTTATTTTCTATTACACAAATCCCCTAAAAAACAACAATGTTTTAAAAACCACCCCGCTTCGCAAAAAAAGCAAACCCAAATTTTATGACAGGCAAAAAAGGTAAAGATATCAACTTCTTCTCCACTGTGCCAAAGAAAGACTCAAAAAAATATTTTGAACAGTAAAAGTTGTTTAAAGATTAAATTTGTTCCGCCTCATTGTAACAGAACAATCCTGAAATACCATTTCGATAGCCTAAAGAAGTTAGGATTTTAAATTTCCCCTCTTTGTTGTTAAGAAATGAAGATTTTTGCCTCCCAGTTGCCTTTTGTGGTAATACGGACAGATTCCTTTGAAAAATCAAAATTTAATTAAATACTTTAAGGCAGTATACGTCATCATTAAATTCTGATAGAGACCACACAAAGAAACTGAAACTTTGCTTCAGACTTGTCTGCAAAATGAAATAGTATTAACAATTAAAAACTTATAAATAACTGAACTGTTGAAAACCAATTACAAAAAAGAAAAAATACCTTTCATACCACCGCCAACCCGAACAAGCAGTCCCAGCCCCAAATCCATCACTACGTAAGGGTGGACGCGCCATCACTACGTAAGGGTGGAACTCAACCTATCCACGTGTTTGATTTTTGTTACCTAATACATAGTTTTCATCTTTATATTCTCTTAGTCTAGGCAGCCTAGTCTTCTTTATATTAATTTTAAACCAGTAATTAATCATCATTTTATCATCATATTTTTAAAATATTCATCCGAACTTTTTAAACACTGGAAAAAGAACCTTGAGGCTAGCTATTCCACTTTCCACGTCTTTGCTGCAAGTGATATCTTTGCTAACAACCCACAAAGTTGTTTCAGTAGACCTTTTTCCAGCCATAGATTTAATTGTCCATTTTTTTCATCCTTACCTAAGAAAGTTTTTTTCACGGCTTTTGCTGTAATTGTTTAGACTCATACAGGTTATATACAGGTATACCATCAACACAGAAATACTATAAACTATTTTGTGGAAGGATGTCAAATGCTTTTTGTGATATTAGGCACTCTCTTTAAATTATATTCAAATTTAATTATGTATCCATTTTGAAAAACGAAGTAAAATTGACCATTGGACAAAGTTGTTCCAAAGTAAAAAAAAAAGGAACTTATTCCAACCATAGATTTAATTGTCCCTTTTGTTCCTCCTTACCTCAGAAAGTTTTTTTCGTGGCTTTTGCTTTAGCAGTTTAGATTCATACATTATCTCATTTCTTAAGGTTTTATAGAAAACAAATATGTCTTTTCCAGTTTCCAACCACAGATCACTGTTCAAAATTCCATTTACAGATCAATGTGATTTTCTTTCTAAACGCCTGTAAATTTCCGATTTTTTGGATCTACCTCTCGATATGTTTTTCATACTGATATGTTTTTTCACAGTACTATAAACGCTATAGACAACTTATAGATTTTATAGATCTCATGTAAAAATTTTTGATCACTTAAAAACGTTTTGGATATCCTCTAAATGATCTAGAACCCTTATAAAGACTTACACCTATACAATCTTTATAAATGCTCTAGATAGCTTACAAGCTCTTTAAAACAAGATTTAAATGCTCTACATCATTTATAAATCCTTTTGAGGACTTACGAACACTTTACATCCCTTAAAAACGCTTTATATCACTTTTAAACTCGTTAGATCTGTTTCAAACACTTTAAGTCTCTTTTAAACACTTTACATCACTTCTTTGGTTACAAACTCATACAAAAAACTTACAAACTCTTTAAAACAATCCCGAGATCAGTTCTAAACGCTTTAGACTACTTATAAACGCCAAATCCACTTAAATTTTTTCCGATTACTTGTAAGCGCTTTTGAAGATTTATAAATGCCTTAAAACGATTATAAGCACTTTTGATCAACTGTAAACGTTTTAGATCTCTAATAAACACTTTAGATCACTTATCAAGGCTTATAAAATGCTTTTGATTATTCAGATAACGCATAAAAGTTTATATCATTTTTGAACGCTTAAGAACACTTTTAAATGGTTTAAAACAATTATAAACGCTTACACTTTAAATTCTCTTATACATTCTTAAAATTTCTTATAAACACTTTAGATCACTAATAAACGCTTTAGATCACTTATAAACGGTTGAAATCACAAGCAAACTCTTTATCATAAATAATAATATTAGATTTCATGCTTCTAATCACTCATGTACTTTTGAACCACTTAGAATACTTTAGATCATTTATAAGTGCTTGTATCGCTTATAAATGCTTTAGACCATCTATAAACATTTTAAATGCTTATAAATGCTATACATCACTTATAGATCCTTTTGAGGACTTATAAACACTTATATCCCTTATAAACGCTTTATATCACTTTTAAACTCGTTATATCTGCTTCAAACACTTTAAGTTACTTTTAAACTCTTTAAATCACTTCTTTGCTTTAGATCATTTATAAACACTTTAGACCACTTGTAAACGCATTAGATCAGTTTTAAATGTCATGAAAAGGATCAATCTTCGGCGAATACAATGTTAATTTTTCCTTCTGAAGGCATTAGTAACTTCTTTAGATCACTTAAAAGTGCTCTAGAATAGTTATGAATGATTTATAATTTATAAACGTTTTAGATCTTTAATAAGGGCTTTAGATCATAAATAAATTCTTCAGATCACTCATAAACGCTTTAGGTAAATACGTTCTGAGACCATACTGGCTATGCATGACGTATGAAAACAAAGAAAGGGAATAAAAAATGAAAAGAGAAAAAACAAAATCTAACCTTTACAAGTGAACTACACGAGAGGAAGACAGATACCCAATCTGTCTTCCTCTCGTGTAGTTCACTTATAAAGGTTAGATTTTGCTGTTGTTTTTTTTTTCTTTGTTTTTTTTTTTTTTTTTTTTTTTTTTTTTTGAGCACTGAGGACGACTTGGCGGAGGTCCTTGTCGAAATATTTGCTTGTTTTTCACATTTAGCTACTGGCTGATAAAATCCTCGTTTTTTCACCTATTTGTTTTTTCTCTTTTCATTTTTTATTCCCTTTCTTTGTTTTCATACGTAAACGCTTTAGAAAACTTTTTTGCTTTAGATCATTTATAAACGCTTTAGATCCCTTATAAACGGTTTAGATCAGTTTTAAATGTCATGAAATGGATCAAACCCTCGGGAACCGAATGTTAAAATTTCCTTTCTTAAAGCACGTGTAAACGCTTAAGATCACTTAAAAGCGGTTTAAAATAGTTTTAAACCATTTAGAACGGTTGTAGATGCTTTAGATTTCCTAAAAACACTTTAGGTTACTAATAAACTCTTTAGATCACATATAAAGACTTAAAAACGCTTTGCTTGTTTTTCATATTTAGCTACTGGCTGATAAAATCCTCGTTTTTTCACCTATTTGTTTTTTCTCTTTTCATTTTTTATTCCCTTTCTTTGTTTTCGTACGTAAACGCTTTAGAAAACTTTTTTGCATTAGATCATTTATAAACGCTTTAGATCCCTTATAAACGGTTTAGATTAGTTTTAAATGTCATGAAATGGATCAAACCCTCGGGAACCGAATGTTAAAATTTCCTTTCTTAAAGTACGTGTAAACGCTTAAGATCACTTAAAAGCGGTTTAAAATAGTTTTAAACCATTTAGGACGGTTGTAGATGCTTTAGATTTCCTAAAAACACTTGAGGTTACTAATAAACTCTTTAGATCACATACAAAGGCTTAAAAATAGC
Source organism: Artemia franciscana (assembly GCF_032884065.1). Lineage (NCBI taxonomy): Eukaryota > Metazoa > Arthropoda > Branchiopoda > Anostraca > Artemiidae > Artemia > Artemia franciscana. Next base: position 55,804,380 of record NC_088869.1, on the reverse strand, counting down.
TCTTAAACTTCGAATTGAGATCCAATTGCCATGAAGTAGCCATGGTTAATGGAAAAAAAAACAAGATAGATAGCCTGAGTCAGAGGCAAAGCTGGCATAAGTCTTTTTCTAATGATGTTATTTTCACGTGTTGTTAGATAGTCTTTCATCCATCAATCCCAGGGCAGAAACAAGTACTTTCAGATCTAAGCATATATAAGGATTTTAAAGCGTTTTTAAGTTTTCGAAAGTGTTTATAGGTGATCTAAAGCATTTATAAGTGATCGAAATCATTTATAAGCGATCTAAATTAGTTATAAATGATCTGAGGCGTTTAAATAATCTGAATAGTTTACACGCAATCTAAAGCGGTTATGAGCGATTGAAAGAATTAATAAGTGATCTAAAGCGTATATAAAAAATTTAAAGCGTTTGTAAGTGATCAAAAAATTTACAACTATTCTAAAGCATTAACGTGTGCTCTATATTGCTGAATTTTTCAGGGCAAAGTTTAAACTAGGTAAAGAGTGAAAGCGACGGTTTTCAGGAAGCCTATCAGTAGTATAAAGGATCTAAGTGTGTATAAATGATCTAAAGCATTTACGATTGATCAAAAGAGTTTACAAGTTATCTAAAGAATGTACGAGTTATTTAAGGCGTTTATAAATGATCTAAAGCATTTTAAACTCATATATGGCATTTGTTAATGATCTAAAGCGTTTAAAGTGATCGAAAGCATTCATAAATGAACTAAAGTGTTTATAAGTGATCTAAAGGGCTTATAAGTGATCTTTAGCGTTTATAATCAATCTAAAATATTTATACAGGACATTTATAAGGCATTAATTAAAGCTAAGGCTTGTTGATTAAAGCTAAAGCATTTATGACCTTTCTAAATTGTTTATAACTATACTACAGCACTTTTAAACCGCATAAAATATTTACAAGTGAATTCTGATGGGAACATTTAATATGGGGTTTGATCCTTTTCATGACACTTAAAACTGATCTAAACCTTGTATAAGTGGTCTAGAGCGTTTATATTAATACTTTATATCACTTTTAAGTGCTTTGGATTACTTACAAGCGCTCTTTTAAACGCTTATAGCACTTTTAATCAATTGTAAATTTTTTTGGTCACTAATGAACACTATGGATCACTTACAACTCCTTAAAGAAAATTTTGATCACTTGAAACGTTTGGAACTGCCTATAAACAGTTTTGAATGCTTATAAAGGGTTTGAACACTAATACACGCTTAAGAATCATATAAACGCTCTAGATTGCTTATAAATTCTTTAAAACACTAACATGTATCTAAAGAGTAAGATCACTTATACACACCTTAGATTACTTACAAACACCAAAAGTCTCTTTAAACAATTTTGATCACTTGTTAACGCAAATGCTTTATTACGATTATAAGCATTTTTGATCAATTGTGACCATTTTAGAACGCTCATGAACACTTTAGATTACTTATAAGCGCTTTAGATCACTTATAAATACTCCAGATTACTTATAAATGCTTGCTTTAGAACGATTATAAGCATCTTAGATCATCTGTAGCCGCTTCAGATCGCTAATGATTCATACATTAGTTCATGAGTTTAGATTCATACATTATCTCATTTCTTAAGGTTTTATAGAAAACAAATATGTCTTTTCCAGTTTCCAACCACAGATCACTGTTCAAAATTCCATTTACAGATCAATGTGATTTTCCTTCTAAACGCCTGTAAATTTCCGTTTTTCGGATCTACCTCTCGATATTTTTTTCATACTGATATGTTTTTTCATAGTACTATAAACGCTATTGACAACTTATGGACTTTATAGATCTCATGTGAAAATTTTTGATCACTTAAAAACGTTTTGCATATCCTCTAAATGATCTAGAACCCTTATAAAGACTTACGCTTACACCTATACAATCTTTATAAATGCTCTAGATCGCTTACAAGCTCTTTAAAACAAGATTTAAATGCTTATAAATGCTCTACATCATTTATAAATCCTTTTGAGGACTTACGAACACTTTACTTCCCTTATAAACGCTTTATATCAATTTTAAACTCGTTAGATCTGTTTCAAACACTTTAAGTCTCTTTTAAACACTTTAAATCACTTCTTTGCTTACAAACTCATACAAAACACTTACAAACTCTTTAAAACAATCCCGAGATCAGTTCTAAACGCTTTAGACTACTTGTAAACGCCAAATCCACTTACATTTTTTCCGATTACTTGTAAGCGCTTTTGAAGATTTATAAATGCCTTAAAACGATTATAAGCACTTTTGATCAACTGTTAACGTTTTAGATCTCTAATAAACACTTTAGATCACTTATCAAGGCTTATAAAATGCTTTTGATTATTCAGATAACGCATAAAAGTTTATATCATTTTTGAACGCTTAAGAACACTTTTAAATGGTTTAAAACAATTATAAACGCTTACACTTTAAATTCTCTTATACATTCTTAAAATTTCTTATAAACACTTTAGATTACTAATAAACGCTTTAGAGCACTTATAAACGGTTGAAATCACAAGTAAACTCCTTATCACAAATAATAATATTAGATTTCATGCTTCTAATCACTTATAAACTTTTGAACCACTTAGTATACTTTAGATCATTTATAAGTGCTTGTATCGCTTATAAATGCTATAGACCATCTATAAACGTTTTAAATGCTTATAGATGCTATACATCATTTATAAATCCTTTTGAGGACTTAAAAACACTTATATCCCTTATAAACGCTTTATATTACTTTTAAACTTGTTATATCTGTTTCAAACACTTTAAGTCACTTTTAAATACTTTAAATCACTTCTTTGCTTTAGATCATTTATAAACACTTCAGACCACCTGTAAACGCATTAGATCAGTTTTAAAGGTCATGAAAAGGATCAATCTTCGGCGAATACAATGTTAATTTTTCCTTCTGAAGGCATTAGTAACTTCTTTAGATCACTTAAAAGTGCTCTAGAATAGTTATGAATGATTTATAATTTATAAACGTTTTAGATCTTTAATAAGGGCTTTAGATCATAAATAAATTCTTCAGATCACTCATAAACGCTTTAGAAAACTTTTTTGCTTTAGATCATTTATAAATACTTTAGATCCATTATAAATGGTTTAGATCAGTTTTAAATGTCATGAAATGGATCAAACTCTCATGAGCCGAATGTTAACGTTTCCTTTCTTAAAGTACGTGTAAACGCTTTAGATCACTTAAAAGCGGTTTAAAATATTTGTAAACCATTTAGAACGGTTGTAGATGCTTTAGATTTCCTAAAAACACTTTAGATTACTAATAAACTCTTTAGTTCACATATAAAGGCTTAAAAATAACTCTTAAACTTCGAATTGAGATCCAATCGCCATGAAGTGGCCATGGTTAATGGGAAAAAAAAAACAAAAACAAGATAGATAGCCTGAGTCAGAGGCAAAGCTGGCATAAGTGTTTTTCTAATGATGTTATTTTCACTTTTTGATAGATAGTCTTTCATCCATCAATCCCAGGGCAGAAACAAGTGCTTTCAGATCTAAGCATATATAAGGAACTTAAAGCGTTTTTAAGTTTTCGAAAGTGTTTTTAGGTTATCTAAAGCATTTATAAGTGATCGAAATCATTTACAAGCGATCTAAATTAGTTAGAAGTGATCTGAGGTGTTTAAAATAATCTGAAGAGTTTACACGCAATCTAACGCGGTTATAAGCGATTGAAAGAATTAATAAGTGATCTAAAGCGTATATAAAAAATTTAAAGCGTTTGTAAGTGGGCCATTTGTGGAGGCTACTAAAATTCTTTGGTCTCATCATGCTAGATTTGAATCTGCTGAGCATCTAAACCGTTGGAGCGAAATTAAAACGCAGATCGAAGAATCAGATGGTTACATCATGAAAACTGAAGAATTGAAATATGGTGCTACAGTTGCCTGGAGGAATGCCCCACGTTGTCCTGGACGTATCCAATGGAAAAAGCTACAGGTACAATTCACAGTTTTAAACTTATTAATTTAAGATAAATAGACTTGCTTTGCGGAAGAACAGTTTAGTTTGTCCACATAGCTAGTCTTAAAGCCCAATTTAAAGCGTTTAATAGTTTTTTTTTGTAACGTCCATAAAATATGCATGATTGGCTCCCCGTCCTTTTCTTTCAAATGCAGTATCCTCCAAATTCTTCTTCCTCTGACTAAAATAACATCGAAAAATTTCATAGAAGCCCTAGAAGATCTAGTTACCGCTAATTTTTTATATTAAACTTTTAGTGATGTTCAATAAGTAACCGCTTAAATAAACTACCTAGTGCAATTGAATAAGCTAGGAGGAAGAGTTAAGACTGAAAAAGAATAAGAATAATGTTTCAAAAATAAAAGTTGTGTGTCCAAAACTGGTGGGTTACGCTAGATTTGGAAGCATGCACAAAATTCTGGTTTAGTCCAAAAAAAGGAAAAACCAACAAACAAAAGAATGTTTTATAATTTTGTCTCAGTTAATCATAAATAAGAGATGACTCGTTTATTTTCCTTTCGACCAGCAGCTTCTACAAATTTCTGTCCAAGGAAAAGCTCATCTGCCACCTAGTCTTCACACACCTAATTACTGCTTTGCCATCTGTAAATGTCATTGTTGAAATTTTACCAGATCAAACTCTTTTAAAATAAATATCAATGGAAACCATTTCTTTCATTTATTTTTAACATATGATATTAGTAAAATAGTTTAAATATTTTTTTCTAAAATTATTCCTGTTCTTAATTTATCTGAGTACGATGAAATCCTTTGGCAAAGTATTATACCTAAAATACTCCCCCGTCCCTATAATATCCATTGCAATAGCTTTCTTCTATTACTGGACAAACCAAAATGTTGATGCAAAACGCAAATTTCTCCAGCAGTTGCAGACCAGCGCTGATTTTGTTGTCTCTAAGTACCCAAGCGCAGGACTTTTTCTGGTTTGTAATCCCAATAAACTTACGATGAATTCAATATGCTCCTCTCTAAAAGTTAGGCAAATAGTTAAAATACCAACAACTAGGGGAAATTCCTCTCTAGATGTCATGCTAACTATCTGAATAATTTCTGCAGTCCCCCCTCAGCTTTGCCTCCATTGGGTAAGAGTTATCATTTTCCCCTCCTCCTGTCCCCCTTTTTAATTTCAAATATACATTCTCAGTAACTTATGGCTCTTTCCACCCTCTTCAAAATGCTGGCCTTTTTTTCTTTTGAAACGTGGTTGAATACTGAGGATTGGTCTGATATTTATAATTTTGCATGGTCTTCATGAAAAAGTCACTACCTTTCACAAAAAGCTAAAGCAAAAATATATAATTTCTTTCCCAGAAAAAAGATTTAAAAAGTCCTCCAGTGACAAACGTAATACAACATAAATACGTAAAATTTGCCTGATCCTACTTCAAGAACAAGGTCAAAGAATTGTTTACCAAAAAACTAAGAATTTGGTACTCCGAGGTAAAAAAAGTTATGTGGTAGGAGTCTATACCAACTTGATTTCAAATTACCTGAATCCCCAGAAGTTACTGGTAATAATCTTAACAAGTTCCTTGCTTCTATCGTACAGAACCTTCTGGCATTGTCTTATCAATTACCCATTAATATTCTCCCACCTGCTTTCCCCTCCATATCTCTGTCTCATATCAAAAGAAAAATTGGGAAACTACAAAAAACAAGTGTTGCCCTTTAGATATCCCTTTTCTTCCATTAGTGCTTTCAGTGACTTAGACTTAAAGCCCTTGTCTGTTATTTTCAAGGAGATTACTGAGTTTGGCCAGTATCTGCAAATTTGGAAACAGGGTCTCATAACCCCCTTGAATAAGAAAGGCGGAAAACCTAGTGTTGAAGGTGTTCATCCTATTTCACTTACTCCTATGTTCTCTAAACTATATGAAGATTCCTTGGAGATTGGGTAAAGGAGAAAATCCTACCTTTTACTGTCCAGAGACAATTCGGGAATATCACATCCGCTTCTACTTCCCATTACTTTTTTTTCTTATTGACTCAATTGGAAAAATTCTCGAAAAACCTAATTGCTGGCTAAATTTAATTTCCATTGACCTTCAATAAGCATTTGACCTTTTTAACCACAATATTTTGGTTGAGAAATTTGTAACTGATTTCAATATTGATCCTTTCCTGGTTAAATTGGTTGCCTCCTTTTTGTCAAATAGAACACAGGAAGGCAAATATCAGAATCGTTATTCCAGTCCTCTCCTCGTTCACAATGGATTACCCCAAGGTACTCTCCTAGGTCCCCTCCTTTTTTCTGTTACTAACGGTTGTTGGAGCCTGCTTCCGAAACTTTGTAAGCAACCCTATGAGTATCCTCAATGATATTGCAGATGACGCTGCGGTCTTAGACATGAGAGTAAACCCCTCTAAATCTATTATAATGCCAATACGTTTCCTTAAAACCTCACACCTTTTCCTCAACCTTATTCCTCCAGATATTTCTGTGTCTTCCTTTAAATTACTTGGGATTGCAATTTCATCTAATTTAAAGTGGGATATCCACGCTAAAAATATTTCCATAAAGCTAATGCGTCCATGTCTCTCCTTAAGCTCTTGAATAAATTTAACGTCCCCCCCCCATTCCATTCTTTACCGATCTGTATTTCCTTTGTCCGCCCGCATCTTGAATATGCATGACCAGTTGAGCATCCTGGCATGTCTCGTGATGAATCAGAAAAAATTGAATTTATTCAAAAAAGAGCCCTGAGAATAATTTTTAAAGAAGCCAAGGTACCATCCGCTCCTTCTAAAAAAGACCAAGCTGGAAACTCTTGAGCACAACAGAAGAATGTTTTGCCTCCGTTATGCAAAAAGCAAATGCAATAATAAACCTTCTTAAGGAAAATATTTTCCCCAAGAGACACTCCCTATCCAGACACCACCTGCCATGCACTGTGTCTGAATCCGTTCGTATCTTGTCCTCCATTCGCTGCTTAACATCTAGGTCTGAAAAAACCTTTTCCCATTCATTACTTATAAAATAAACCGCTAGTTTTCCCTTTTTTTCTTTGGTACTTGTGATACCAAAGTTTTGTGTTCGTTTGATTCCTTCGTTCCCTCTCATTTGTTTATATGTTCTCTTTTAAACCTTTCCAACGCTAGTTTTATCTCACTCTTTTTTAGATCTTTTCTGGTTCTTACCTTTTTAACTTTCTTCCATTTTAAAGCTTAATTCTTCTTGTCTTTCTTTTTTTTTTAACTAATGAATGGCTTTGACTTTCTGATTTTGTTGTTTATGACATTGTTTAGCCAGTTTTTTAGTTGCTGTGCTACTATTTTTTTTTCTTTTTTAATGGTTTTATAACTCCGAAATGCGAATTCGGTCCTTCGGAGCTTGTGATAGACGTTTTTTGAAATTAAATATCTTTATCTTATCGTTTTTTTTGTTTTTTTTTTTAGATGGTTAGTTAGTTAATTCTGACATTTATGTCATTAATCTAAATGAATATTGTTATTATTACTTGTTTGAGTTGTCTGTGCCTTTTTCTAGAATTACTTACATGATAAGGTGATTACAAATTTTACCTTTAAAAAACGAACATGCATATCAAAGTCAGACTTAAAGAAGAAACTTGAATTCGTTACTGAAAGTTAGGAAAGCCTCTACTTTGTTATAATTTGAGCCAACAGATATCACAATTTTTGGATTTAAGCTTTTCTGAGACGCTAGCCCTGCATTTGGAAAAAATACAGTGATTAGAAAATTTTGAAAATCTTGAAAGATTTTCTCTCTCTTTTTGAGACTTAAAGAAGAAACTTGAATTCGTTACTGAAAGTTAGGAAAGCCTCTACTTTGTTATAATTTGAGCCAACAGATATCACAATTTTTGGATTTAAGCTTTTCTGAGACTCTAGCCCTGCATTTGGAAAAAATACAGTGATTAGAAAATTTTGAAAATCTTGCAGAAATATTTTCTTTTTTTATAATTCATGAGAAACTGTTATTGAAATGACGGGCCTTCTATTGGTAAGATTCCATACACACGTCTTGTACGATACTTTACCGTGACATTTATGAAGATTCACGTCGTGCAATACATTTTTTTGTAGCGGCTGCAATATCTTTTACGCCTTAACTTCAGTATAATTTCGTAATTTTATTTAGATATCAAGATTTTATAACGTGTTCAACTTGAGTATTAAGCGCTGAAAAAGCTTCAAATAAGATTAGTACTGGTATGGTACATATTTTATGGTGCTTTGTCGTCAACACGGACTGCAAAGTTCAGTTCACAAACAATCTTGCTTTGTGTGTTGACGGAGTGAAAGTTAAGAGTGAACGGTAAACATTTAAGGCCAGACTTGTGTGTAGTATGTTGTTTTTTTCCCTCTTTCGTTCTGACGAGTTTGAAGGTTTGCATTTGGCAATCTCGGTTACAAATCAGCTTAAGGAAAAAAGGTACAAGAGATTGCTTCAGAGTAGTTTTGCAGCAAAGTTTATAAAAATGAATTAGTTGTTAGTTGTATTTGCTCCTCTGGTTGGTGTTTACATCAAATCTCATCCCTCTTTTAGGTATTTGATAGTCGTCATGTTGGTACAGCACAGGGAATGTTTGAAGCCATGTGTACCCACCTACAATACGCCACAAATGGTGGAATTCTACGGTAAGATTTTCTCCCTTTTATAAGTGTTTCTTCTCAAATTTATTATGGTATTATCGTCTTGTTAACTGTACTTTCGGAGGCTCTATCAAATTTTAAAGCTAGTTAAGCTGGGTAGTGTATTTGAAAATATAATCTGTGACGATCTGCTATTGAATTTCACCATTGGAAATTGAACTCTTTTACAATATGATTGTAATTTGAAAAAAAAAAACTGTTTAGACTGTTTAGGACATTGACTAAGACATGACTAAGGAACACGAAGGAAATTTTTCGTACGAGACATTGAGGTTTTTCTATTGAAAAAAAACCCTGAATCCCTTAAGCTTCCAACTTGTGTACACGGGAAACAAGTAAAATTTACTCTTTTTTCGTCGCGATACCTGGACATGACGGTGTCTGATATTTCACTTGTCTCTTACTAAACGAATATCACAACTAGATTTTATCCTTCTGCTGAATGCTCGTTTACAGGATTCAGCAAACAATATAAAGTAATGTCCAGATGTAACGTCAAACACGACCAAAATGGTTGTTATTTTTTCTTCTCACTCTGGTTGTAAAGAGACCAGTTGTAAGGCAACTTTTCGTAGGTTGCTATCGTGCGAAAATTGGAGTGTATTTTTAGGTTTGTTTTTGTAGTGGTTGCTTTTGAGTAGCCAAAAGTCTTGACTACTTTGACTTGGCTAAGGACAGACTGCTTGGGAATTGTGGAATTACTCATGCGCATCACGTATCCAAAGTAACTCCATCGTCGCCTTCATTTGTTCCTAATGAGAGATGACTGACCCTTTTATATTCATTGCGTTCCTGTTCATTATCTTGTGAGTCGGGGGGACGCAAGCAGTCGACGGGGGCACTCGTTTTCAGAACTAGATTCTTCTCTCTTCCTTTTGGTTGAGACGATATATTTCTGACGCGTAGAGTCGAGGAGGGGCAGAACACTTCTATCAACATGAGAAGCTTAAGCCGTTGGGATTAAGTGCTAGATCTCCAAAGTCTTTTTTAGCTTTCTGACGGCAATGCTAGCCTGTGCATTTCTGGTGATAGCTTCTTTGGATATAGATCCCTTTTTCTCAATGTGTACCAACACCCCAAACAAGGTTGTGAGTATCTGTGAAGATCGTTTTCATAATCTACTCTCGGAAATAATCTGTACGAGTATGGAGAATTGAAACTTTCGTTTTTTCACAGAATACACAAGAACACATTGTATATCTTCTTGAGATTTTGTAAAGCAGAAGATGAATAGGAAATTGTGTGTTTGTAATTTAGGAGTGACAGTTCGTAACCCTACCAGAAGGGCTCTAAATTTGAAAAGAGAAGGATTATGATTTACAAGACCAAAATAGTGCACTTTAGGCCCACTATTTTAAGACATTCCTGAAGATTTCAGCCTGCATCGGGGAATATGGGTTGTAGGTAAATTCAGGCTCTTGACTCTAGTGTTTGTCCCTGCTCTTGATTTTGAAAAACACCTTTTTTGGTATTCCCCCCCCCCCCAAAAAAAAAGAAAATTGGAATAAAAAAAGTGAGCCACTTCTTACATTTTGAAATATATTGCCCCCTCCCTATTTTTTTCGTGAAATAGTACAACTGGTCTCATTTTACTTTTAAGAATGTGTTTTTGGGCTAACATTCCATGTATTTCCATCTTGAAAAGACCTGATATATTTTTTGCGTTCTTGTTCGGTGTCTTTTGTGTCTGATGCCAAGTAATGACACTTGTGAAACAGAAAACATCAGAAAAAACACGGATGAAACAAATAAATGTAAAACAATACCAAGTTTAATAAAGCGGAATCAAAATAGCGGCAGAAAAAAAATTTAATAGAAGGAAGAATTAAAAACCGATAAAGATTGAAACTAAAAAAAATCAACGAATCAAAAACTGAAAAATGAGACTCTCCCTTGTCACTACAATAGTGAGCAGGTGTAATTGTATTGTCTTTATTTTCATTGTTTCTGTTTTACAGCTTTTGAGGCTGGATTTGGGAATTATTACTCGCCTTTCATGTTTTATTGTTCTCTTATTAAATTTATGCTAAATAGTTTTTAATCATGGCTTTTACTCTTTAAGATCAGCAATAACGGTGTTTCCACCCCGTCAAAAAGGAATATTTGACTTTCGTGTGTGGAATTCTACTATGATTGGATATGCATGCTATAAACAACCTGATGGTACCCTTCTTGGAGATCCTTTTAACTTGGAGCTGACTCAGGTCTGTAAAATTTAAGTAAAAAAAAAAAAAAAAAAAAAAAAAAAAAAAAAAAAAAAAAAAAAAAAAAAAAAAAAAAAAAAAAAGTGACGCGTGTTTTGTCCCTTTCAATTTGATTTTCGCTGCTGAAATTTTTTTTTCCTGTATTTTTAATGTTTATAATTGGTTCAGCTACTAGTATGCAGTGTGAAGCAGCTGATTATGGATAGAAAAGCAAGTTACGAGCCTGAACAGTCAAATGAATGTTGCCCATTTTCTGCTCTGACATTGCTATATTGTTAGTTTATTATAGCAGATATGATTATTGAATTATTAACTGCCAGATATTAACAGTAAAAAAAGATTTATAGTAGTTTTTGCAATGCTATTGAGTGGAATACAATTCTCTAGCAGAAGTTGGTAACTTCAGCTCTTCAGATTAAAACAAAAATATTAAAAATATTTTATAATATAATTTTTGTATCTCTAAATTCACTCTAAACTAATTTTTGTGTCTTGCTACCAAGGAAGATTAAAACTCTAAAGACAAAAAATAACTTTTTTGTTGCTTTTGGAGGAGATTTGGTTCTAGTTAAATTCAGTTTTGATTTCTAGTTGATTTTTGAGTGTAATCCTACAGTATCACATGGTGTGTGGTTGCTGCCCCCTTTGCATTATTATTATTTTATATTTTTTCTTATTTTTTATTTTGTATTCTTTTTTCTTTCTTTCTTTCTTATTATAGTGAACTTTAATGACGTAGGGTATTCACCCCACGTCAAAAAATTGCTATCTGCTTTGATTAAAAAGACTAAACACGTGCAATCTACTAAGCTGACTGTAGATTAGCAGTGCTTGCCGACTATAATTATTATTGGATTTTGTTTGGGGGGGGTGGAGATACAGGCTAGGAGAGTATTAATAAGCGCTGTCGATTCACTGATAACATCATAAATGCCAATTTAGAAAAAAAAAATGCTGCTAAACAGAGTATAGTACTTTTTTAGTATTGCTATATATTGAACTATTCCTTTGCTTCTTGGCAATCCCGTTCGTTCGCAATTCTGTACAAGTCACTTTTTTGCAACCTCGAGCTTTCCTCTCTGTAAATTCATCTATTTTGTTAAGTTTTCTGAAAAAAGTTTGTGCTTTGTCATATTTTGCTTTTATAATTATTTAGTCTCAATAATTCGTTTTTTATTTTTAGGCTGCTCAAAAGCTTGGTTGGGCTGGAAAAGGGACGAGACAAGATATATTACCCCTCATAGTTCAGGCTGGTGACGGAGAAGCGCATTTTTTCGATATTCCAGAAGACTTGGTTCTTCAAGTACCGCTTCGTCACCCCAAGTAAGTAAAAAGATCGTTATACTCGTTGCCTTCTAACCTTCATAAGATTTAAACTGGACGAAAGGAAATTGGAAACAAGGCAAAACTGAATATTTAGCAATTTTACATCGCTGTAATAGGACTGCTACAAGCCAATAGTCCTATTATGGCTTGAATTTAAAAGCCTTACAGGGATACAGATCTTTCCAGTAATTTAATTTGTAATAAGATTGTCGCTAGAGTTCAGTATTCGACATTTTATTTCGGATTAGTTGTATCCAATTTTATCAAACAGTTCGGTGTAACGAACTGTAAGTAAGGAACGACCCGGCTCAATAGTAATTGAAACTCTAAAAAAGGGATTTTGATACCAATAGATACACAAAAAGAATCAGATTTTTATGTTGATTTTAAATATACAAGTTTCATCAAGTTTAGTCCTACTCACCAAAAGTTACGAGCCTGAGAAGATTTGCTTTATTTCCGAAAAAAGGAGGAAATACCCCCTAAAAGTCATATAATCTTAATGAAAATCACACCATAAGATTCAATGTATCAGACAACCGTATTATAGAGGTTTCAAGCTTCCATCTGCAAAAATGTGGAATTTTTTTTTGACATCAAGAAAAAAAAATGTTTTTTTTTTTTAACTGAAAGTAAGGTGCAACATTAAAACTTAAAACGACCAGAAATTATTACCTATATGAGGGGTTTGCTCCCTCGTCAGTGCCTTGCTCCTTGCGCTAAAGTTTTCTTAGTACTTTCAAAAGAGCAATTTATTCTAATTAAACGGCCTTTTTGATTCAAGGGTTATTCTTAAGGAATTGGAACAAAATTCGAACTCTAGCGTAGAGAGCGGGGTATTGACGAGAGGGCGAACCCCTTCATTACGTAATTATTTCTGTACCTTTTAGGTTTTAATATTGCTCCTTACTTTCAGTAAAAAAAAACTTGTTTTTTTTATTTAATTAATTAGAAATCAAATTGATCCAGGATAATTAAGACTTGACTAATCGAATCTAATTTTAGTACGTGCGAAATTGTGCCCAATTTTAGTGTGTTTGGTTCAGTTCTAATTGTGCCCAAAGGAGCAATTGTTTTTAGTATGAAGTATGACGGCACTAGACCCTTAAGGTCCAAACGGGCGGTGCTGATCTCTGTTTCGTGGCCTTTCAGCCAGGAATTGCAATGGGGAGTGGGGGACACCCTTCCTGCTTTCCTTCCCTAGATTTCTTCATATGCCCGTTTAGAGCTGGGT
>NC_088869.1:55775802-55790868 GCF_032884065.1 Artemia franciscana | reverse complement strand
CATGTAGAATCAGCCAAATAAGAAGTTTTATTGTCTTGGATAGAGAAAAGTGTTTAGATTGTTTTACTCAGAAACTTTTAAATGATAATGAGGTGAGAAAGTGCTGCAACTAGAAGAATAATTATAAAAAAGCCTCACATGCAATTCCTTGGCAACATGTAAATTTGACTTCAGGTGACAATCTGCTCGTGGATTACCGGAACAAAATTAGCAAACATATAAGTTGGAATGTGACCGTGGGGTGGTTTCGGAAGGCATGGAGGTCGTGGACTGCCTAAAAATCGTCAAACAACTTCGTAAAAAGAAAAAATGAGTCCAGTCCCCACAGGCGCCGAGAAAGAAAAAGGAAAGAAAGTAGAAGTAAGTAAAAATATTTACCCGGTAACCTAGCCTCAAAAATTATAAAGATTCCTTTTTTAACAATGCATGTAATGACAATATAAGCAACAGGAAGTGGCTGTCTATGACTGATCGATTGGTAATGGCCTAAGGACGAGAATTGCACCCAGCTCACTAATTTTTCAAGGATTCACCATTCTTTGGATTTTGAGACTAAGCAGCTGAACCATTTCAGTACAAATGGGAAGCTCCTCTGAGAGGAGATCCTTAGCAAGCTTGGAATTAGCACAATATTGTATCACATATTCGAAGTGTTCAATTGCTGATCGAAAACTCTGAATTATCTTTTTGGCGTCAGTCGAGTAGAACTTGCTAGTAAACCGTCCAATATAAAACCGAGCCAATAAAACTGGTCTAATATTGTCCTCTCCCAAGCTCTCCGTAATTTTGCCATTTCTATAAAGAAAAAACATTAATTAAAAAAAATATCTAAACTATTAAATTATATAAACGATTGCGTAGGTATATGATGATCTTGTTATTTCCATTGCTAAAATATTCATATATTAAATTCAATACTTTATTCCAATCAAAAAACTATATACAATAACAAGGAAAAAAGCAACATGACACGAAAATAGCTTATTCAGTTTCGAAAGGCATATAAAGAACACTTTGAAAAAAACAGTTTTTTGTACAAATGATAATAAAAGGAAGAATACATTTCTTGGAAGAGAAGCAAAGAGCTACTAAACTAAAGATGAGCATAAATAAAGTAATTTTTGTAAGTTTGAAACTACCATAAATCACCGTTAATAAATCAATGGAATCCAAAAAGAGCAGAGACTACAATAAATAACCGAGTCGAACTCGAAAGGAGCAGAAACTAGGATACACTCCTCTTGCCTTCTAAAGATAAGAACGTAATTTTCATTTTATTGAAAATAATCCTAATTTCGAGGTGCGTCCTATTTCTCATAAAATCTTAAAAAAAAAGAACAAAAATCACTGGTGATTGTCCGAAATTTCTTTTTCTCTACTTGGATTCAATTAGCTTTGCGAGTCAGCTATTTCAGTCATATGCAAGCTAAGATATGATAAGGTTGGGTGAAGTCTGGTTATAAACATCAGAAATGGGTTAAAAACCTAAACTAACCTAACCAAGTCTGACCTGTCATCATCAAACATTGCGCTAAACTGAAAAAGTTGACTGGCAACGCTGACTAAGTCCAAGGAAAAAGACGTATTTCGGATATTCATAAGTGAATGTAGATATTCACCAATTTTAGGACATTCACGATAACACATATAACCATAAATCTTGAAACTTTCTTAAATCGCCATCAGTAAATCAATGAAACCCAAAAAGAGCAGAAATTACAATAAATAAATCACAATAACTTATTGACGGCGGTTTATGGTGGCTTCACGTTTTAAAAACTGTTTGGCTTTGCTTCTCCTCATCTTTGGTTTCATCTAGCTCTTCACTTCTACTTGAATTTTTTTTTCTTGATAGTTTTTAAACTTAATATCTATTCGTTTTTAATCAATATAGTCTTTTCTTTGGCAAGTAAATGAGTATTTAAATCATTTCGTGTTTTCCCTATAGAATCTAGATTTTGGCTTACTATTTATATGTTGGCTAACTATTTTTAATAATACACACCCTTTTAAAAATCTGGACACACATAGAATCCTATGACTTAAGTTTTACATCTTTTCAATTTTCCCTTAAATATAAAACTTAATACCCTATTCTGTTCCTAAAACATCGTATCTATGCTATTTTGACAACCTGCATGCACATACACTCTTTTGGTTTAGTTTAATAGTAAGAGCAGCAGGAACAATATTAGTAGCCCTGAAAGTTTCCACTTAACACTCAGTTGTTCTTGAAATATTGCTGAGACGTCTTGTTGACAACCAGCATGCACATAGGGCCTTTTGATATAGCTTAAAGCAACATAAAATTTTCGTAGAAATTTCTGCTTTATATCAGATTCTAGTCCTAAGATACCTAAACAACCTGGATATCCAGATAGCCTGGATATCTTGACTACCTGGTTTATTTTTACAACTGGATGCAATTAGATTTTTTTATTTGGTTCAATATAAATAGTAGCTGTAAAAGTAGAAGCAAAACAAGGTAGTAACATTTGTAGTCCTGGGAGTTTCAACTTAATACCCTAAGGTGTTGCTGGGATATTGCTAATGCACCTCTTTGATAAGCCACATGTACATAGTGTGTTAGATTTAGTTCTACACTGGCCTCGCCATTCCCTGAGTTTTACTAATACACAAAAAAATTCTATGTAAAAAAAATATTAAAAGTGTTTATTTTATACCCTATTCTTATCCTAAGATATCTTAACAACCTGGATACCCTGGTAGCCTAGATATCTCGACAACAAGTTTTAGTACTACAACTAACATTGGCAATTATAGTAGTGATTGTAGTAGAAGTAATAGTATGAGCATTAGGTGCAGCAGTAGTTCTAGCAGTAGCAGTGTTAGTAGTAACAGTATTCACATTGTGCCTTTTGGCCTAGTCAACATTCCCTCCTCATGCCCTGATGGTTTCAACTTAATAGCCGATTCTGAGATATTGCTGATATGCCATTTTGATAACTTAATGGGCAGGCTATTCAAGCATCTCCGAGACCTCACGGAAAATAAAACTCCCACCTTGGGTCCCGTCCTGTCCAGGGATGGGGCACTTCATTCTGATGAAGGTTCTTGTCTTTAGCGTTGGAAGGACCACTTCTGTTCGCTCCTCAACTATACTAGACCATCTCTGCCTCCTAATGGTAGTCTCAGCCAACCTTGCAGTCAAAGACCTGAAACAGATGCTCCTCCAGACGAGCCTTTCAGCCCCTCAGAAATCGGATAAGCAGTAAAAAGGCCCAAGAATAATCCCAGAGCTGCTAAAATATGGAGGTCCTGAAATGCTCCTGTTTTTCCACACCCTGTTTTCTACAATCTTGCAAACTGAGATAATTTCCGAGGATTGGAGGAAGGGTGTCATCTTCCCCATATGGAAGAAGAAAGGCTCAAGAAGCGACATACTGTCAGTCCCTGGCAAACTGTTTTCAATGGTCCTGCTGGGTCAATGTCGGAATACCATTCGAAAAATCTTGCGACCGGAGCAAGCTGGTTTTATGTCGGGCCGTTCAGCCATCGAGCAGATTTTCATGATTCGACAAATAGTAGAGAAGATCACAGAGTTCCAACAAAAAGCATTTATTTCTTTCGTCGACTTCCGTGCTGAATTTGACTCAATCGAATCAAAAGCTCTTTGGTGGATTCTAGAGTTGACTGGCCTACCCGAGAAATATTCCAGACTTCTCAAGGAGCTGCACCATGGGACGGAGAGCAGTGTACAAGTAAATGGTCGGAACAGCCCGTTCTTTCAGATCACGACCGGGGTGCGCCAGGGATGTGCAGTGGCTCCAGAGCTCTTCAATGTTATCGTAGATTACATTATGATAAAAGCCACTTCACGTCTCAGCTTTAGGCTCAAATTGGAGATCGTGCCATCACAGATGTTGATTTTGCCGATGACTTGGCCATTCTGGCGGACTCCATGGAGCAGGTGCTGGAAGCGCTCCGAATTCTACGAGAAGAGGCTGCCAAAGTAGGACAGCATATAAACTGGAACAAAACTAAAATTATGGCCCTAGACCCGTCTTCTCCAATTGTTAACTCTCCAGTTAGCCTGGACAGCACCACTGGTATCGAGGTTATTCAAGACTTCACCTACCTGGGCTCCATAATTTCTTCAAATGGCTCGCTTCTCCCCGAGCTGCAAGCGAGATTATCCAAAGCGTCTTCTGCCATGGACAGACTGAATCGTCACCTCTGGCAAAAACCAAACATCAGTCGCACAACAAAACTGCGGACCTTCAACGCCCTAGTCGGCTCTGTGATGGTTGACGGAGCAGAGACATGGCAAGCATCAGCTGCAAAACTCAAGAAAATCGACGTTTTTCATGCGAAAAGCCTGAGGAGGATCCAGGGCCTACGATGGTCCGACTTCGTTAGAAATGAGAAGTTTCTGCAGGTCACAAAGCAGTCTTGGTTTTCGACTCAAGCAGCCGAGCTAAGCTTACGACGGTTCGAGCACCTGCTTCGAATACCACCACATCTACCCGCAAAGACGATCTACGACTTTAACCCTATCAAAGTCGGCTGGAAGCGACCTCACGGCCGACTGAAGAAACGTTGGTCCGACAGCCTGTCCGAGTCCTTGACGATGGCAAACATCAGACAGGGCGAAAAGCAAATAATCGCCATGGACCGAAGTGGATGGAGGAGGCAGACGTCACTCTCTACGCCGAGCAGCGCCCGGCAGGAGACTTAAGTCAAGTCTATTTTGATAACCTGCATACACATGTTTTTCGATTAGCCGAATATCCCTCTTTAGTCCCTGAATGTTCCACATTAATACCATTAGCCATAGTAATAATAGTACTATTACTACTTGTAGTAATAGTATGCACATATTTCGTTTTTGTTAGTTCAGCAAAGCCCTCAAAATGCTTAAAACTTTCAACTTAATATTCTTAACCGTTCTTGAGATACTGCTGATACGTCCTTTTGACAGTCTGCATACACTTGGCGTGTTTCAATTTAATTCAACATACCCCTCAATATTCCCTGGAAATTTCCCCTTTTACTCTTGACCTTAGTGCTGATGTTTGTAATAGCAGTAGAATAAGCATGTATATAGTACATTGTGGTTAGTTTGACCTCCTTCAATAAGCACTTAAAGTTTCAACTTTAATACTCTAGGCTGTTCCTGGGATATAGCTATTACACCCCCATAATAATCTGCAGCCACATAGCGTGTTTTTATTTAGTTCAACATTCCCTGAAATTATATAAGTAGTAGTCATCGTAGTAGTACCAGTTGCAGTAGTATGTAGATAGTGCCTTTTATTAAGTTCAACATGCCCTGGAAGTTTCAACGTAATATTCTAGACCATTCTACGATATTACTAAAACGCTCTTTCGGCAACCTGCTTGCACAGAGTATGTTTTGATTTAGTTTAATATCCCCCTAAACATTCTCTGAAAATTTCACCCTCCTACCCTAAGTCTCATTAACAATAGGCATAATAATCAATTCTCAATACCATTAGCCTAAGTAGAAGTAGTAGTCGTAGCAGTATTAAAAGTATCAATCGTGGTGACATGCACATAGTGTTTATTGGTTAGTTCAACAACCCCCTCAACAAAGTCCGAAAGTTTCGCCTTAATAATCTAAGCCGTTCCTAACATATTGCTTATATGCTCTTTTGACAACCTTCATGCATAGAGTATATTCTGATTTAGTTGAAACTCTCCCTAGACATTCTCTGAAAGCTTCACCTTGTTACCAATAGCGTCACTAGTTGCAGTAATCGTAGTAAAATGTAGATAGTGCCGTTTCGTTAGTTCAAAATCCACCTGAATATACCCTAAAAGCTCCTATCTGATAATCTAAGACGTTCCTGGGGTATTGCTGGTACGCCCTGTTGACAAACTACGGGTAACTGAAATTCAGTTTGAACTTGAGCATCTATTCTGCTTTCTGATAGCTTTATTTATCTTGGTATGCCCATTGGAAGAAGTATTAAAGAAACCATTAAGCTTGTAATTGAAAACCTTGCTAAAAAGATTCGAATTGCATATGCTTCGATTGCATCTAATATCACAAATTTTAGTCGGTTTCACCTTTCCAAACTCTACAACAGTCTAACTGTGCCCCATCTTCTTGCTATGTCCCCCATTTGGAATTTTTTTTCTGCTTCAAAAAAAAATTATTAACCAAATCTATTTTAAATTCGCCAAGTATCTGCTGCATCTCCCCCCCCCCTGGACCATTAATTCTTCTCTGGTACAAAAATTTAAATTGATTCAACCTGCAAACATTATTGATAAAAGAGTGGAAGATTTCACTCTTTTCGCTCTCTTCGTATAGTATGTAGTTATGTTTGTGTTTGTTGATTGTAATCTCTCTTTTCGTTGATTGTTTATTTTCTCTTTTTATTTATTTTTCTTCTTACTCTGTCACTAGGGCTAGCAACTCTCTTTTGTTTTCTTGACAGGCTAGGATCAAATTGAATTGAATAATTAAAAGCATTTTGCAATGTCTCCTGTGCAAAAGCACGAATGTACAAAAATGCCAAAAAGGTATGTTAGGTATGTTTGTGTATAATTTTCTGTAGTTGTTTAAGGTCTGCAAACTAGCCCATCCCCAAATATTATACAATCAGTAAAAAAATAGTTTAAAAGTACAAAAGAATCGCCTTCTTTCAGAAAACTTGAGGTTGAGTCCAAGTAAGTCGAGTCTTTAATTGAAATCAAAATTTAAATTAAGGTTGTTTTGAGTTTTTTTAATTCTGCTCGATTACGAATATGAAATATTAAATTCATGATCATTTTACTTGGTTCCCTATACATGGCTAATTTCGAGCGGCGAGCAATAAAAGCATTTTGGAAATGCCCAAAAAGCGATTAGTTTATTTCCAATACTAAATGTTTTATATTTCAGAGAATGGTGTCTCAGATTCCAAGCTCCTCCTCAACCTATTCCCCGAATTTCGCCCCTTGCAAAATTACACAACATACTTACTTATCTCTATATAGATCCAAAAATTCTGTGAAAACTTTAATTGCCTTTTCTGCTACTTGATTAGCTTTAACAACAGCTGGAAGTGTAGCATGGTCGTGTAGTTTCTTCAATACTTCAACTTTTTCCAGTTTAAGAGCAAACAAATCCGAATAAGTTTCCCCCAGCTCAAAATAGATTTGCTGAGCAACGTTCAAATAAAGTGTCTTATTCATTATTTTTAATATGTCTTCGAGCATATCAATCCTTCTTCTGTGCATCTTAGACTCTCTATAAAATAAACAAAAGTGAATAATATAATTCAAAAATGCATAACAAACAGAGAAAGAGTTAATAGTTCAAGGGGAGTATTTAATCCATATAGAAGAGCTATAACGGTTTATAAAATAAACCAAAGTGAATAACATAATTCAAAAATGCATAACAAACAGAGAAAGAGTTAATAGTTCAAGGGGAGTATTTAATCCATATAGAAGAGCTATAATGGTTTATAAAATAAACAAAAGTGAATAATATAATTCAAAAATGCATAACAAACAGAGAAAGAGTTAATAGTTCAAGGGGAGTATTTAATCCATATAGAAGAGCTATAATGGTTTATAAAATAAACAAAAGTGAATAATATAATTCAAAAATGCATAACAAACAGAGAAAGAGTTAATAGTTCAAGGGGAGTATTTAATCCATATAGAAGAGCTTCTCAGAATAATTAGTTTCTGCAGAACCTAGCTTTCCAATTAGTAAAGAAAATCAAACAGTAGCTTCCTTGATAATCATGAAGAACAACAGTAGAAGCTGAGAAATTACAGCTAGCTCATTTTTTAAATTTGATTCTCTTAACAATCTTGCTTTACCTAAATTACAAAACCAGTTATCCATTGAAAAATCACATCGCCATACAGGGATAGTTAAATTAGTTAAACATAGAAATAAACTTTTGTTTATATAAATCAAATTATAAGACATAAAACTAATAAACAGTTCAAATTCATTGATAGTGCACATTTAAAATGCATCGTATTTTTTCACAAGAGCTAGTGCAGCAAAATAACTACATCCTGTCGTTCGATTGTCTTGAATAATTTAGATTGGACGAAGTCGCATCAATTTCATCCATATTGAGCCAACATCGTTTGGCTTTTTTCATCAGATTTTCAAAATTACCCCAATTTAGTTTTGTGCAGTTTATGACCTAAGGCATACAGTTGTCCATGAACTGAGGAATGGATCTAATTTATCTAATATTCCCTTCAAACCCTCTGTGGAAATTCTGTCCTTGAGGTATACCTAAAGAAAAACAATTCTTGATGAAAAAGTTCTTAGAAATTTGTTGTCCGCCAAGAATCAGCTGAGACTGATCAAACAGCTTCCAAATATCCCTTTCAGGGGACTTCAGAACCGCCGTGAGCCATGAGAGCTTGATCCATTTAGCTGAAACCAAACTATTATGAGCAAGAACTAACAATGCTGTCGCGCAAGTGTCACGACGGACTCTATAGTTCATGGAGAACCAACAAATTCATTGATTATACTCAATCGAATCAACCCATTCATTGATTCTGCACGTTTAAAATACATCGTATTTTTTCACGAGAGCTAGTGCAGCAAAATCACTACACCCTTTCGTTTTGGTTGTCTTGGATAATTTAGATTGGACGATGTCATATCAATTCCGTCCAGGTCCAGTCAACATCGACTGCTACAAACTTGTCATAGCGTTTAGAGGCCTAAGACGAATATTCAGGCAAACACTTCAGGACATTTATAAATTAACTGAAGTCGTTTTTTTCTATTTTTATTACTGATTTAGATTACTACTTTCTTGTAAAAACTAGTTGATTTGAGGGACATTCATAAAAACCATACATTAGCTTTTTGTTAAAAGTTTAAGAGAAATGCAAAAACTGTAGCTATTCGAGTCCCACTGCATCCTTCTATTTATTGTTCTTCCTGAATTAAGAATCTATTGAAAATTCTCCTTTCCTCTTTTATTGTGGTAACCACAATAAAATGATCATTCGACTAAACCACTTTCAACTAAGAATTTAATCTGTCCTCGCCTCATAAAGTGGAATGGACCACAGAAGGGACTGGGTTTTGCCAAACGGCACACAATATTTTCGCCCGTGACATAAATGTTGCTAAGCTCACACATGTGGAAGGCTCACAGAAGGTATTTTAGGTCTTTTCATGTACTATTTATTGCTCTATTTTTGTAAATATATAGCCTATATAGTAAAATTCATGAAAAACTGAACTTCATGAAACAAAAAAAATGGGGCACAAATAAATTATTTTGCCTGTTGTCTCTTTTTTTCAAAATAAACATTCGCTGCTTAAAAGACATTAATCAAAAAAATTGTTAAAAGCGATGATACGGTAAATAGGTACTATGGCTAATGAAAAAAAACGCGCGTTTTTCGATTCCCTAATTTTAATAAACTAGTAATAGTTCTAAACAGAAGTACAATATATAGGAATAGGTGTGACAGACGAATGCTGGGCTCTTTGGTGATGTGTTGCTATAATTCATCAATCAGTTTTCTGCACCAACATGACCGATATAGCCATTTGAAGCCATGTGGAAAACGTGAATTAAGGTCTACATGTTCAGATCAGTTCAATAGTAATGAATCAAATGTTTAAACAGGTAAAAGTTTTGGTGTCACACGTGACTACAATGACGCAAACATATAATCTTTTGGCAATAGTGAAGTCATCAGGTTAAGACAAAAAGCTCTGCAAAAAAATTTTTTCAAGCAGTATTAATACAGTGGCTTCTGAAACTTTGAAAAGCAAAGATATAGCTTGTAAGCCAACAAGAGAGCAGTTTTAAGAAGAATAAGAGTATATTAATGAAAGTCTAAGCTGGACATGGAAATCACTGGATTTCCACAAAGAAACTCCACAAAGTGCTGTGTTCCAAATTTAAAATCCAGGCTTGTCGTAAATTCCTGAAACCCCAATGAAAGATGCCAGCTGTTTTAAACTAAATAGGCCTTGGAAAATACATCATTAGAATCTGATTATTATATTTGGTATCCTTGAACCCGATAGACCTAAAGTTCTAAAATCAACTTTTCTTTCTTTAAATGGGGATAGATTCCCAGTAAATCTATCAGACTGAATTGAAAGCTCAACGTATTCATTAGGAAGGCCTGGTTCTCAATATGTGGGTTACTCTCCTTTTTAGTACTAACATCCTTTTTTAATGCTATTCTGTCTACTTTTATTGGTGTTCCTGATCCATAATCTCTCCTCCTTTCCTAGAAGGTTTCTGTTTATCCTTAAGAACTGATGTACTTTACTGTAGCTTTTTTAGATCTTTTTTCTAGTCTTTTAAAATTATTTAATTTTCTCCTGTTATGGCCGTATTTCACTTTGGTTAGCTTTATTTAGCTTCTATTATAATTTATACAGTATTATTAATATTATATTATTTATCATAACACGAAATAACATTATTTATTTTATTATTTAGACTAATTATTGATTATAACATATTATTTATTATATACTATACTACATATTATAACAGCTTTATTTCTACGATACTGATTGTGTTGTTAAACAATACCAGCCAACGATTTCAGATCTTTCGTTTTAGCTATTAGTGTAAAATGTATTGTTATTGATTATTATTCAACAAATAATTTATAATTCGTGTTATTATTGTAAAAATGGGTGAAATACTCTTCTCGTCCAACACAAAATACCCGTCCGTCCAAAACTCAACCATTAGATAAATAATAACCTGAATTAGAAATTTTGCTCAACACAACTTACGAGAAAATAAGTACAAAATCTTGCTAATTAATTAATACATTAATTATTAATTAGTTTTCTATTTTACACATATTAGTAGCTTTAGTAATCATGAACATTAGTAAACATAAAAAACCTTAGTATTGAATTAGTACAACAAACTAGAATCTTTCATTGGTACCAAATACTGTACACAAAGGAAAATTGCTGACACATCGAAGTTTTTCTCAACTAGTTATTTCTTCCTTTTTTGTTGGTTTTTTGTTGTCTAACGAAAAAATAGCACAAATGTCCCATCCTAAATACCCTGACGGTTTTCGCTGTTTGTCAATCTTCAAAAAATTATTGGGAAAGACATTCAAATGTGACTACAAAAAATGCAAGCAACATTCAGCTCCCTAACTTTTTATTTTTTCTATTTTCTATATTTTTTCAACTAGTTATTTCTTCCTCTTTTGTTGGTTTTTTGTTGTCTAACGAGAAACTAGCACAAATGTTCCATCCTAAATACCCTGACGGTTTTCACTGCTTGTCAATCTTCAAAAAATTATTAGGAAAGACATTCAAACGTGACTACAAAAAATGCGAGCAACATTCAGCTCCCTAACTTTTTATTCTTTCGATTTTTTATATTTTTTCAACTAGTTATTTCTTCCTTTTTTGTTGGTTTTTTGTTGTCTAACGAGAAACTAGCACAAATGTCCCATCCTAAATACCCTGACGGTTTTCTCTGTTTGGTAATCTTCAAAAAATTATTAGGAAAGACATTCACATTTGACTACAAAAAATGCGAGCAACATTCAGCTCCCTAACTTTTTATTTTTTATATTTTTTCAACTAGTTATTTCTTCCTTTTTTGTTGGTTTTTTGTTGTCTAACGAGAAACTAGCACAAATGTCCCATCCTAAATACCCTGACGGTTTTCACTGTTTGTCAATCTTCAAAAAATTATTAGGAAAGACATTCAAATATGACTACAAAAATGCAAGCAACATTCAGCTCCCTAACTTTTATTTTTTCATGGCAAATAGCCATGATATTATAGCAGTTTTCGACGCCCAGCATAGGTGCATAAGGTCTGACATCGATGGCGGGTCATGGGAAAGGTAAGAGAATAAAAAACAAAGTCAGCTTTTTTGCACCTGTTTTTCTGGGAATTTCTTATCCTATTCTCCCTTGTGAGTTCGTAAAGCAACATCTCTACTATTTTTGAGTGAGAAAAATGTAATTGTTATAAGTCTAATTTTAATTTCAACGGTTAAACCTCGAAGTGTATTCCCTACATTGTTGATTTTATTCTATACATTCAACATTGAAAGATTATTAGGTTGAAATAAATAAAAAAAAAACTAACCTTCCATTATCTACTTCAAATTTAGCCAGTGACCGGTACAAATGACTATGTTCCTGTACAATTTCAAAATAATCTGTAGCCCTATCTTCAAGCGAATAATATGATTTAGCTGCATTCAGCATTTTTTGACCGTGCAAAAATATCACCCGCGCTTCTTCAAACGTTCTTGCTGTTTGAAAAGGAACATCTTCAAACCGTGCAATTTCAGCTTCCGGAAACCGTGGGCAGTTGAAGTGTAGTTCATGTTTTTCTACAGGAGTTTCTTGAACTAGTTCCCAGGAATGATCAATGAGCAGTAGGTCATATTTCGCCCAACATCTCTGAATATCAGCAAGACGATAGTGATACCTTTCGAGTCTAAAAGAAGTAAATGCAAATCAACTCAAACTCATTTGATTAACTATCAAATATTGAAATAATCTAAGACCAGTCTGACCATTCAAAGTAGTCAAAAAGGTGTGAAAGTTTATCTTAGCTATGAAAATTCAGATTCTGCGACGTGATATTCAAGCTTGAATCATGCTGAAATATCAAGCTAGTTTTAAACAGTATTTACGATAGAGGGTAAGTGGTCAAAAAGTCAAAGATGAGTCTATGCTTACCAGGAAGCAAGACTTATTAACCACCGATGTTTCTTAAATAAATGCAAGAAGCAAGCCATAAATCGACACACTGTATGAGACCCAAAATATTTTTACTTGAAAGATATACTCTACTACTACAATCGATTAAGTCAACACAACTGCGTATGCTGCTCCTCCATCAAAATATACTTAAAGCTTCTCTTTGCCACCACCACTCCATGCAGCTCCAATTTCCCTTATATCGTTTCTTATGCCTATTTTCACCCCGTTCGGAGAACACCTAATCTTGGTTTGGCCTGATATAGATGGCCAAAAAGCACAACGTTTGGTAATCTGTCATCCTTATATGTGGCCTAACTATCCCAACTTTTTTTATTTTAGTCTGAAGAGGTGAGATCAAACCGCAGATTTCGTACAGCTTATTGTTCGATATATGGCCAATCGAAAGAGGACCTGAAACTATCTTTAGACAATTCCTCTCGAAAATATTTACTAAATCTTCCTCATGCTTCAAAGCATTAAGCCCTGGCTATTATACTGCTTACACCTTCACTCTATCTACCGTCTTCATTAATAATACTATCCAAGTAAGTCAAGCTACCCATTTGATCGATATTTCCGATACCTAAAACCACCCGTTCACCCTCCTTTATTCCTAGTGTAAAAGATGAGGTCTTCTTAAAATTAATTTTCAAACCTATTCTTGCACCTTGAACCCTCAAAACCTCAAAATTCATTAATTTGGCTTAAAAAAAATTCCAGGACATTCAAATCATCTGCACAATCTGAGTTTTAGAAGAATCCCCGCCCCCGCAATTCCATTTGATATGTTCTTCCGTAGCAAGTACCGTGTTTGTTAGGAAAAGATTCCATCCAAATAACCAAGATAAACGGACTTAAAGTCCGAGTTTGATACCATCTTCTCCCATAGCCATTACCGAGTTCGTTAGGACAAAGTCCATCAGAATAACACATATAAACGGAAGATAGGATCCACCCTTGTTAACTTCTGATTGCAGAAACACATAAATAGTGTAAATAAAAAATAAAAAAAACTTTCAACTTACAGTAGAAACTCTAAAACATATTATGCCGAAGTGACAAAACAAAGATTAAGGAGAACCAAAACAAGGAATTTAAATTTGCCTTCTCTGGAGCCTGAAAGAAGCATACAGAAAAGATGTGTCAATTGGAGGTTGAAAAGTTCTTTAAGCGAAGTATCTATTATCCTTGTTTCCCAGGACGAGCTGTAATAAACCCGAGAAAAAATTTTACAAGTGTAGAACAGCCATTTAATCAATAGGATATACATACCCCATTTCCCCTAAGCATATACCTTCTGAAGAGGTTATTACAAACCTTGAAAAAAACTGTCATTTTGAATCGGTAAAAAATTCAACCTGACCCACAAGGTTTGTGTACGTTATACATGTTACTATGTATACATACCTAAACTTTCAAAATACAATGGTTTGCCAAGATTGCATAAGCCTTTGAAGTCCATAGTCAAAGTCCATAGTTTCCACAGTCGGCTCACCACCGCAAAAATTTGACAGATGGTTGGCTGGCATTTTATTGCCTTTTACTCTTAATAATGGGCACACAATAGAAAAAAGAACTTTGAGTAAGATTAAAAATTCCCATGCCTCATGAGGTATTAAACTCTGTAGTTTTGATGTTGTTTCCCTTTTCACTAGAATTCCAGTTTCTAAAATAACCTATATTTGGAAGAATGTTTTAGATATCAATGGGGCATCACTTTAGACGCTGATGACATATTTTTATGTTATCTTCAGAAATACAACATTCAAGCAAATATAGGGTATGCCAATCAGTTCACCATTAGCACCTACAGCACATTGAGAACAAGATTGTCCTTCAATAGCTTGATGATTAACAGTCATATTTCATATACCTGGATGACTGCTTGTCCGTTTTGATATAATCGGAAGATGAGCTCACATCTCTCCTCAACATTTTGAACCAACAAGAACCTTATGTTAAATTAGCAAAGGATATTGAGGCAAACAAAATCTCCCTTTCTTGATGTCGCCATCTCTAACTGGGAGAATGGATTTGACCCAACCATAAAATAGGTATCTAATGGATTTAACCCAACAATATGATAGGAACCTTATGGATTTGACCCAGGTGTTTTTTCACAGTTAAAAAAAGTTTGGAAGAATAGAAAGATAAGCCTACAAACCAAGATTAAAATATTGGAAGCTACAGTGATGACAGTGGTTAAATATGGCTCTGAAGCATGGACACTCTGAAAAGCAGATGAAAATTTACTAGATGTTTTCCAGAGAAATTGCCTACGGACTGTTCTGGATACCCGGCTGACTGACCGTATTTCAAACAGTAGGTTGTACGAAAAGTGTGGTTCAATCCCGCTTTCTGGGGCTATA